>NC_133532.1:109368342-109625842 GCF_048544455.1 Silene latifolia | reverse complement strand
TGACATATGATTGTTACATAAAAAACAATCAATAAGTAATTGTGTGGAATACTTTTATGAGATATATACGTGATAACTTGGTTAAATGAGGACTATTAGGGTAAAAATTTGGCTATAAAAATAATTATGGAATTAATTTATGCAAACCATTTATATATCAATAAATCTCACAACATTTCATGCAATTTATCATAAATTATACGTAGCATCGCAAAATACAGACACCGTCAATATATCTCATGATAAACTAGTCAATCATATAGACAAAATATATTTTGACGGTTTTAGGTGCCACCGATTAAATCAATTTACAATCGAAACGTCTCAAAACGTTCTCTAGCTTACAACTTAGTCAAAATATCAGCCATTGTTTTTCCAGTACTACGAAATTCAAGTTTTATTTTCTCTTTTTTCATCATGGTTTTGTAGAAATTCATGTCTGATTTCGATTTTTGAAAATGAGTATGGTTAAAGGTCTATATGGGCATTCTGAAAAAATCGTTAATGTTCTTGGTTCTTATAGTGATAGCACATACTTAAACATCATGAGCATCGTAGATAATTCTCATGGTTTGATTTAGGCATTACATCGATGGTTGTAAGCTGCAGAAATCCTTTTTTGTTTCTCCTAAGTTTGATCTTGGGTTATATTAGTTTTCATATTCTACTATAACTTAAAACTACAATATTGTCCAACGCATACATACATTCCTCTCTTGTAGGCTTTATGAAAGGGAAATTATGAAATTAAAGGAGCATTCGAGTGATATAAAAATTTCTTATAATAGTTATTGCTCCCTCTCATTTTAGCTTTCAAATAACTTAATATTGAATTTTTGGGATCCAATCTATGTCGGCTCCTTTCGTTTTTCTTTAAATTTTGAAAATTAAGTGAATGAATCAAAAAATCAATTGATCCATTTAAATTACCACGTTTCCTGCGTGTAAATTCTCGTTGATCATGAATAAATATAATATATATATATATATATATATATATATATATATATATATATATATATATATATATATATATATAGAAGAAGGATCAAGTGAGTCCACCAAAAAGCATTGAGTCCCTAAGTCCTATTAAGAGCCATTGAAAAGATAGGATGAAGGGTTGAGATTGAAGGGGAAAAGGGAGGGATTAATGCTAAATGGAGGGGATCAATCCTAATTAATCAGTTTCTCTCACTACCACACTAATCAACCCCCTAATTTCACTATATAACCCTTCTTTTTCCACCCACTTCACTCTCCTATCACACAATTATCCTCCCACTCATCTCTCTAAAAACCCCCCAAAACCAAAACAATTCCAAAACCCCAAAAATTCAAAAAATCAAAAAAAAAAAAAATTCACTCATCATCCTCACTCACCCACCACCACCCAACCCCAGCCCCGACCTCCATTTGTGCCTCCTCCCCTCTGCCTGTCGTGACCCACAACCACCGCACATCACCACCACCTTCCTTCTTTCTCCTTTCCCGTCACCACACTTCTACTGCAGCCACCACCAATTCGCAGCCCCACCACCACCACTCACCAACTACCAGCACCGCACCACCATCACTGTAACACCCCGACCCAAACCAGGTCGGGAGCGGTTACTTATGATAGCTCACCAGGCTGTGTACATGGCCCACAGATCAACACGGGTCCTTTACAGCGCATTTTGTCCTCACTCATGCGCATCCCGGAAACCTTCCCAGGAGGTCACCCATCCTAAGACTACTCCCAGTCAAGCTTAACCAACAAAATTAAATATAAAGTAGCAATTAAAAGAATTTTATCCAACTTATTAAAATACGGGGTGTTACAATCACCATCAATCCAAAAAAAAAAACGCAGCGCCTTTTCAGATCCACCACAACCACCTCACTACAACCACCACTGCCTCACGACCACCCCACCACAAATACCTCACGACAACCACCACAACCCCACGACAACCACCACTAACTCACCACCACCTCCACCTCCCTGCAGTCGACACCACCAACCACGCACCACAACCCGACACCACCAACCCTCCAACCACCCACCACCCACCACCAACCACGCACCACAACCCGACACCACCCTTTCTTTTTTTTTTCAGATCTATCGCACGTCACCACCACAAACCCTATGACAGACCCGACACTATCACAATCTCCCACCGTACGCAGCTCCGACAACAAGCCATAACCTCCCACCGTACGCAGCCCCGACGACAGACCCGACACCACCCTTTTTTTTTTCTATTTCAGATCTACAACTAATGGTTGCCGTGGTTGGGTGACGTACGGTTGGCGTTCTGTTTGGCGTTGTTGTTTGGCGTTAATGTGTTTGTTGTTTGGCGTTAATGGCGTTAATGCGTTAATGAGAGGAGGGAGGTGGCTGTGAATTAATGTGTTTGTCACTGTGTTTGGCATTCTGTTTGGTATTGTTGTGTTTGTCTGTTTCATTTTTGCCTTTGTGTTTGTCTGTTTCATGTTTGGCGTTAATGTCTTTTTGCCTTTGTCTGTTTCATTTTTTTTTTCTTAATTAATATGAGTAAGTTATGGTTGTTGTTGGGTTTGTTGTATCAATTGGTCTCCCTTGTGACGGGTTACCATTTGTGGTGGATATTTTGTGAGTTAAAATGGTAACAAAATGGGTTAGTGGAGAAAGGGCACCACATGAATAGTGTTGCAGAGAGAGAAAAAGTGGGTACTTTGTAAGGTAAAATGGTATCCGTCACTCAAGAGTGACGGATATGTGCCGTCACAAACAAGAATTTGTGTTGTTGTATTTATATTGGGGTTTGTTGTTTTTATTTTTTCACAAATCCCGTCTTTTTTTCAAATATCGTCTTGTTTTATATTTTTTCAAATATCGTCTTATAAAAAATCGTTTTGTTATATATTTTTTTTAGATTTATGGGTTCAGATCTGGTTTTGTTGGCTTCATTTTTCATTTTTGTTTTTGTTTTTTTCGAGATCTCACAAATATCATTTCGAGATCTCACAAAAAAAACACTTGTAAATCAATTGGAAGCTTGTTCCTTTAATCTTTTATTCAAGTTATATTCATTTTTCAAATTTACATTCGTAGATCTCATAAATTAGATTTTTGAAAAAAAATCGTATTATCATAATTTTTATTCTTAGATCTAATAAATATATTTATTATACTCATATTTCTTTACATTTACACTCGTATTTCTTTACATTTACACTCATATTTCTTTACATTTACACTCATTTTTCAGATTTACACTCTTATTTCTTTACATTTACACTCTTATTTCTTTACATTTACACTCATTTTTCAGATTTACACTCGTATTTCTTTACATTTACACTTGTATTTCTTTACATTTACACTTATATTACTTTACATTTACACGCATTTCTCAGATTTACACTCGTATTTCTTTACATTTACACTCGTATTTCTTTACATTTACACTCATATTTCTTTACATTTACACGCATTTTTCAGATTTACACCCTTATTTCTTTACATTTACACTCGTATTTTTTACATTTACACTCATATTTTTTACATTTACACTCGTATATCTTTACATTTACACTCGTTAAAATTATATGGATTTGCACTCATATTTTTTGTGGATATGAGTTGGTGGTGGAGGACGACGGTGGTGGTGTTTTTTGGTAGTCGGACTAAAGTTTTACTCGTAAAGGACAAAAGTGACACTTATAAAGGACCAAAGTTACACTCAAAGGACCAATTTACTCTTAAAATACTACATTTACACTCTTAAAACATTACATTTACACTCGTAAAACATCACATTTACACTTGTAAAATGTTAAAATTATGTAAATTCAAAATTTCCGTCACAAAAAATCAAATTTACACTCTTAAAATGTTACATTTACACTCGTAAAACTTCACATTTACACTTGCAAAATGTTAAAATTATATAAATTCAAAATTTCCGTCACAAAAAATCAAATTTACACTCTTAAAAACGTTACATTTACACTCGTAAAACATCACATTTACACTTGTAAAATGTTAAAATTATATAAATTCAAAATTTCCGTCACAAAAAATCAAATTTACACTTTTAAAATGTTATATTTACACTCGTAAAACTTCACATTTACACTTGTAAAATGTTAAAATTATATAAATTCAAAATTTCCGTCACAAAAAAATCAAATTTACACTCTTAAAAATGTTACATTTACACTCGTAAAACTTCACATTTACACTTGTAAAAAGTTAAAATTATATAAATTCAAAATTTCCGTCACAAAAAATCAAATTTACACTCTTAAAAATGTTACATTTACACTCGTAAAATATCACATTTACACTTGTAAAATGTTAAAATTATATAAATTCAAATTTTCCGTTACAAAAAATCAAATTTACACTCTTAAAAATGTTACATTTACACTCGTAAAACTTCACATTTACACTTGTAAAATGTTAAAATTATATAAATTCAAAATTTCCGTCACAAAAAATCAAATTTACACTCTTAAAAATGTTATATTTACACTCGTAAAACTTCACATTTACACTTGTAAAATGTTAAAATTATATAAATTCAAAATTTCCGTCACAAAAAATAAAATGTACACTCTTAAAATGTTACATTTACACTCGTAAAACATCACATTTACACTTGTAAAACTCATACACTCGTAAAACATCACATTTACACTTGTAAAACTCATACAACATTACATTTACACTTCTGAAATCTTAAACTCAAAACTGATTAATTAGGGGCTAGAGAGAGAGAAAGAAAAATTAATTAATGTATAGAAATTTGATTAGTGGTAATTTTTTTTGGTAATTTTCAATCTCAACCACCCATCTCAATCCAACCATCCACATTTTTTTCCTTTTCTTTTTAATAGCCCTTAATCAAATGCATCTCAACCATTCATTGAATCCATCCAAAGGCCCTTAGAGGGACTTATGGACTCAATTTGAGAGGAGGACTCATTAGAACTCCTCTCTCTCTCTCTCTCTCTCTCTCTCTCTCTCTCTCTCTATATATATATATATATATATATATATATATATATATATATATGGCTAAGATGCGGTGAGAAACACTAATATAATGAGAACCGTAACTCTCACTAAATTTTCACCAAATCTTGTTACGAAAGTTTTATTGAATCATTTACCGTTAGTTAAGTTAGTTTATTTAAGCACAACAATATTTGATATAACTGAAATTTTTTATTGATTATATTAAATAATATGTATTTAATGTACATAAATTCAATTAGGTACACTAAAACGACTCAAAATGCGCAGAAACGAGTACTAGGTGCACGATAATTGAGATATATGGAAAACATTACTAGGTGCTTGAAAATGGCGGGCTATAGATGCATAAAAACGAGTACTGGGTGTATAAAAATTGTTACATACAATAAAACGAATACTAGGTGGATGAAAATTAATAAAATGCATTTCGCCTCGATTTCCGTCAATAGCTTATAATTTTTAGATGATATATGTTATCTGGCCATAAAATTCTACTCCGATTCCAAATATATTGTTATTTTCAAAAATAAAATTATGTAAGGTGCAGTTCTCACGGGCTTATTATAAATGTATATTTAGCGGGCTTGTCGGGAGCTTCTTTATTAAGTTCACACCCACCCATGAAAAATAGCAAGTCGGGCTTGGCCTGTTCGTCAAATAATTTGTTTGTCCAAGTTAGCTTAAATGACGGGTCAGATGGGCAGGACTAGTTGTCCGGCCCTAACTTGATCCGCTCTACTTCTGGGTGTGCTCAGTTAAGAGATAGGAAATATGTGAAATATGCAAGTTGCAAGATCTTTAATATGGAATTAGTAAGTAGTTGATTATCTTGCATTAAAAATTCATAGATTGCATGATTAAATTTTTAGGATTAAACACGGGTAACATTAGATGTCTTGAGGTAACAAAAATTTTGAGAGCAAACTCATGTAATATTCTTGCTTCGTTTTACTTGTTGACCAAAACCACAATGCTCAACATCGTTGGAAAATTTGAGAAGACCATGATCGTGAGCGGGAGAGGACGTCATGGACTCAAAAGATATATATGGGATAAATGTCACCGTTACTATCACTCCTCAACTTCGTAGTTCCATTCTAATAACTCTTCACATAAAAACCCAATTGGGTTAAACTCAACTGGGACATTGTTATCTTTTATAAATTGGCGAACAAAAATTAGGTTCTTTATTATACGGGGGTGTAAGGGACATAGATAAGGTGTAGAGTGTGGTCTTTGTTGTTAATGGTAAAATTTTCCGAGGCCTAACATAAATACCATTACGGTCCATTACCATTGACAACTAAAACTGAACGAATCAGATGTGAGGTGCTTCACACCAGTAGTGTCCATGTACCATGGTCCGTGGTCCATCCATCCGAGCATGTAGACTTGTGAAAATAAAATCATGACATTGAATTTAGAATAATTTTAGAGCATTTTCGAAATCATAAAAAATAAAATTAATTATGCGTTTTCAAACACTAGCTTAATTTATTTGGCTCCATATTAGTTAGTAGTATCAATATTACTCGTATAATTTTTCGCGAAACTCATTATCTTTAGTTACGGAACTACTCATAATAATATTTTATCAGTAACTATTGTCTGAGACTGTCCAATTTTATAAAATCCAATTATTTATTAATAGTATAAATGAGTATTTCTTATTGAAAAGGATCGTCTCACAATGTGGAACCGTGTTATAATACGTAGGATCATTTAATAAGGAGTTAAAGACACCAAATAATAAGGAGAAATTGGGAAATAAACGGGAGTTAATTTTAAAACCAGAGGAGCTATAATTATAAATACCTTTTGCACACTACACACTTTCATTACCTTCTATTTTCTGCCATCTCAACTAATCTCCACCTCGCGGATTACGAACACCAAGAAAAAAGTTCCCCTCTCCTCAATTATCTCTGTAAATAAAAAAAAAATTCTTTCTCTTCAACTCATATTCTCTCCCTAAACTCATCAATCACTAATGTTTACCGTGATAAAATTTTCTTTTAGTATGAGAATTTGATTTTAGAATTGTCTTTGAGCTGCAAATTATGAATTGAGTTTAACTTATATTCATCGAGTGTGATTTTTTTGAGTTTCTTACGGAGTAATTGTTAATGTTCATGTGTGTCTATAGTTTGTAACGAGAAGTTATAGGCATTCATTTCGCAAATTCGATCACGTTATCATTTTTTTTTGTGTTCATACAACGAACCGATTGTTTAATGTTTTATATAGGTGAAAAATCTTTTGGTTATTCATTAATTCATTTATTTTTTTGTAAGATATTTTCTAGTTGTGTAGTAATTTACTAGCAAACTTATATTCTACTCGTGTTTTCGTTTGTTCAAATATTAATGGTGTTTTAAGTTCATTAACGATCTGAATACCTTTTGTGTAAGAAATTTCAAGTTGAGATGTGTTTTTTAATACTAAAAACATTTTTAATCCAGTATATTTGATTTTGTTTGCAATTTTTTATGTTCAAAATGTGGTAGAGAACTACGTAATGCATTTGGCGAATTGATTTTGGAACATTGTCCTGTTTTCATCCTATGGTTTAGTTTTTTTTTTTTATCATATGGAATTTTTCAATTAGTGTAATGTTAAATTCAGCGAAAAAATGTTTTATTATTCGATGTTTTTGTAGTTTTTTATCAATCATCTTGTTTGTTCTAAATGTGTAGCAAGAATGCGATGAATTTTGCGAAATCGATTTCGAAAAAATTATGTAGTGTTATGTTGCGAAATTCTCTTATTCGGGAAATTGATTTCGGTAAATTTGCGTAGTATTATTTCACGAGAACGATTTTGGAAAATATTGTGGTTTGGTTATTCAACGGTTCCGTTATTTTTTTGTATGAAATTTTTTACCTCAAGAATGTTATTGTTTGTTCAATGATTTGGTTATTTTTTGCGTGAATTTTTAAAGTTGTGAAATGTTTTTTTAGCTGCAATTTTTTTTGCTATTGAAACCGACGTATCCTAATTATGTTTACGCTTTTTCAACGATTATTCCTCTAATATGTGAAATTTCCAAGTTTTGAATTGTTAGTTGTTGACTAACAATCGAACCACTGTTTGTATAATTTAGGGAGATGTTATTGCCACGGGGCATTTGTATAATGCCACGACTCATAAGGTATAGAAAACTAAGAACAGCAAAAAGTGATTAAATATTGACTCACATATTTCGTGGGCACATTCATTACATTCGTGGCATTATGGGCTCCCTTACTTTATAGTTTAATTCAATGTATTTGATAGTTGAATTTTATGATTGCAGTACAATTTTTCTTCATTTTGTTTAAATCTATAATTTAATGAATTATACACTTTGTTTGATGGAGTTTGATGTATTGCAGATTATTTAATTTAACTGGTTATTATTGTGTAACTAAATTAACAGTTCTTATCATATGAGCTGGTCTTAAATAATTAAATTAATAGTAGTTATTGTATGTTATGATTAAAAAATAACTCAGCTCATTTATAAGCGTTAAATGAATAGTTTTCTTATAAAAACGAGTATAATACTGTCTGGCTTCATAATTTGTATATTTTAAGGTTTGTTGAGTGTTAAAGATTAATCGTTTTGTGATTTTTGGATCTTAAATTTTTAATAGTTGCATAGTACTTAAATAAATTATGTTTAAATTCTAGTGATTTTTTATTTGATTATTGAATTTCCACTTGTTCTTGAAAGTAATAGGAGTATTTAGATAGACTAAACCTAGCAGAAATAACGATGCTAAACACGAGTACCGAATAAGAGTTATTATTAATTTAAAATATGTTTCTCTGATTTTTTGAATCTGCTTCTAGTATTTTTGGTACATAAAATCTGTATCTAGTAATCTTCCCTAATTTCTTGAGTTTTATTTTTGTTGTTGGAAGGTTTTCAGTTACAATAGCGGATATGTCCCTGGAGAAAAAGTATTATATGTGTATGCAGAACCTACCACCATCAATCTTATGTGCTGCTTGTGCACTATGTTACCACCACAACATTAAGGTTAGATTTGTCAGATTTTATTTATGTTAATAGTAGTATGTGATTGCCTGGTGAAATTTGAGAGTATAATAATAGCATTATTATTTATCTTTGAAAATTTTTGGAAATTGATGTGAATATGAGATGTCATGGAAAATAGATGAAACCTAAGCAATGCCACTAGGAAAAGTCCAAGGGAATGAATCTGTCTTTTGTACTTAAAAATAAGTTCAGTTCAATTTTATTTCATCTAGTTTAATGAATTAGAGTATAAAAGAAAAAGGCATTTATCTTTTGTAATATGTAACGAATTGCTATTTCATATTATGTATTCGAATAACATGGTCAATGATTTCGGTACTTGAGACCAATTCTTTTGGACATAAAGTTCATGATTTTTCATTCAATTCAATTCAACAAATTTCAATATATGAGAACCAATTCTTATCCAATGAAGAATACAATAATAACTATAGATTACAATTTCCTCTGTATCCACTCCAAACCTGATCCACCCGAACAAAAAGATGAAACCTCAAATTAACGAGTTTAAGGAGGATAATGGGTGAGTCAGGTGACAAATCGGGCCGCCATTAAGGAAATCTGTCGGTATATAATGAATGCATATCCACCAAACCCTTTGGTTATCTCACTTCCAATTTACTTCAAACACAACCAACAAACCCCTTGGTTATCTCACTTTCAATTTACTTTAAACACAACCAACAGTCGCATCAACCTCATATATGACCACAAGTCTACCACTGTAATCCTTGGAACTCTCCAACAACCTATCTCCTTCCACCAAGCCACCCCAACCTAAAATTGTTGCAGACTGATACCTGATAACTTGTACGGAGTATTTGTTATTTTGTTTTATTGGCGTTTGAAGTCTCTCTGCCCGACAATGTTGATTTTAAATGTGATTGTGGAAATGAAAGATGCAAATACGAGTTTTTCTGCTATTTCTTTCCTAACAAAGACAACTCAAATGAGCCAGATCTCTATAATTTTCCTGATCTCTATAATTTTGCCCTTGGGATGCCTACAAGTACACTAAAGAGGGTAAGAAAAAGCGTCGTAAATTCCACATCGAAAATCCTCAACTCCTTCTTCAGAGGGCTTGTTTGTAGGGATGTCAATGGATCGGGTCCGGTCGGGTGAAGCTTCACCCGCATCCATCCATCACATTAAAAACCTCATCCAACCCATCCATCATCCGCGAAACTTATCATCCATCATCCGCGGATGAAACGGGTGGATCGGGTGATAAATGGGTGATGATAAAGTATTGAATTTTATTTCACGCAAAAATATGTAAGGTAAATTAGTATTAGACCAAGTGCTTTAAAAATCTTGTAACTTAATGTTTGCTTGAATATAAAAAAAGTAAGTAAATTAGTATTGGCTAGCTTAAATTTTATATAAATATGTATTTTTTTTCAAAAAAGGAAGAATATCGGCTGGCGGATGGATAGCGGGTTGGATTTAGCTTCATCCATCATCCATCATTCATCCACCATCCATCATCCATCATCCATCCATCATCCATTTATTTCGGATTTTCGTCCGTTCATTTAAATCGGGTGGATGGATATTTAGCGGGTGCGAGTGAAATTGACATCCCTACTTGTTTGAAACCTACGGTTCACTGTCTTATAATCCCGAGTACGTGAGCACCATCTTCTCTGAAGTGTAAGTTGTGTTTTTTTGTTTTTTTAGAATGTGTGTTAAGCTTAATTATAGATGTTCACACGGTTATCTAACAACATTTTTTTTCCAATGCTTTAGATGTGGGTCCAACTCTAGGTTTGATGACAAAGTGCAAGAAAGTTTTCTAAAGGCTATTAAGGATCTTCAAAACTATGAAATACTGGCGATTGCTTTGAGGGTGATGGATGGTTCTAAGCGCTTGAATGAGATTCTTGAGTTGGCAAAAAAAAACGTTGATGAAGAGGGAAAGGGAAATTTGACTATGCTACAAGAACATTTCAATTTTACATTTACACTTCTTATCAAGAAAGTTTTGGATACAAAGGCAGTATCTTTCGAGGTTTCAAAATGTTCTCTGATTGGGAATATGAGTATTATCTCAAACACGTTGATGTCAAACGGGAAACAAAGGCAAGAATATATGTTGCTGATATGCTTAGGGGAAGAAGAAGTTTGATTGGATGAGGTTGGTAGTGAAAGCGGGATGCGACGAATTTCATATGTATTTGTGTCCAAAGTTTGAGGATAACTTGTCCATCCAAAATGATTAAGTAAAAGAGCTAATTGGGAAGTACTTGGTAAAGAACAAGAAGAGTTGAGGAACAAGAGTTGAGAGATTGTGATTAAGTTCTGGTAATTTTGTTTATAGAAATTTAATACATAGAGTGCACCACTCTCTATGATTTTAGTACAAACTTCTGCTAATGGATGATGAAATCATATTCATCTTAGCGACATGTGGCGAAAACTAAAACTACTTGTAATAAGTGTGTGTGTTACAGTTTCTCAGTATACTTTTATTGTGGGGATGTTAGATATTCTATTACACATGCTTTTAATGTGGGACTCTTTCAACTATATCAACTTCCAAAATTTCTAGAAAGTTTATCTTTTGATAGTCTTTAAACTAGAGTTGATAAAAAACGGGCTTGGATCGGACACGGGTTGGGCCCAACTGATAAAAAAGTGTCCGACGGGCCCTATTTCATATTCCGAGTCCCCTAAGCGGGCCAATTTCTACTGTCCGTACCCGTCCACTTTGAGAAAGCGGGCCTGCCTGCGGGCCTGATTAAAATTAAATACAAAAATTAGTGTTTCGATTAAAATACGAGTTTGTTATCGTTACATCCCACTAAAACATAACAATTGTCTAAAAAAGCTTATCCTTAATAAAATATACTAATCTTCAAAAGATAAGTTTACTAGATTTTGGACGAGTTTGGCAATGTTCTCCTACAAACATCAAAAGTTCATTTTTGCCTTGGTTTTTATGTGGTATTGTTGGCGGCTACATACATTCCCGAGTAAATACTTAAAAGGTACTATCTTTATACGACAATCTCGTTAGCATGTCAATTATTCTCGGCGAATCTTTATACGACAAGTGTAAATACCGATAATCTCCAATTTATGGATTATACAACCAGTTGTATATGTTGTACGACGTAGAATTTGAGCTTTGTGATAAAATATCCGAGCTTTATGTTAAATAATATGAGCTTGATTAGAAAGTATTGAATTCATCCATTTACACATTAAAAACATGAAATTTGAATTAGCTCAGAAAAAATACATATAAGCTTGAATTCTTACACCTTGATTGTACCATGCTTATGGTACAACTGGATGTATAATCCTATTTATGGATAATCTCTCACTTATACGTAAGGTATTAATATTTTTGTGCTACCTTATTGGCTTAGAGTGTACAAATTATTAATGAAATGGGCAGAGAACGACGGAGGGCGGAGGACTGAGAGTTTGAGGACTTTTGTGAGGTTACTTTTAATAGCAGGCCTAACGGGCTGTCTATGGGCAATTTTGTATTAAATAATCCATCATATAGACCATCCATTCGTGACACCAGCTCTTCTTTAGGCTGTTTTGAGTGGGATCATCCCCCTCCTTTTGTTGTAGACCTTTGTACTTTGGACTCTGTTTTGGCCTGTGTGCCGCTCTCCCCCGACCCGCCCCCGTGATGTAATCTAAACTCTTCTTCTTTTATTTAATCTTGTTCCCTTCGTCCAAAAAAAAAAAAATAAAAAAAAAAATAAACCATCATATAGAAATCATCCGTATTAAATAAAATTAGGGTCGTGCGCTTATGATCCAGAACGGGTGCAAACATGGTGAAATAGGAGCATTTATTCCTTGCTCACGAAAATTTGTACATGTATCATGTATGCACTTATCGCAGACTCGCAGTAGTATCGGCCATAGTTACAATGTAATGACTGATTTTGCCATGGTGGCTGCAAACCATATTTAAACATTTCTAGACCTAGTGATCAAAAAGACAGATTAGAATCATCAAACAAAAGGAACTTCAACATAGTCATCAGAACAATAAAGTCCACGCCTTTGAGTGAAGCCTTGTTTCTTGAGCCTTGTTTGATCAGTATGACATCCACTAAGAAGGATCTCATTCCTTGGTAAAAGTTTTCTGGTTTTACCTGCATTAACATCCTCATCATTCTCCACGTCGTTCGGTTTCCATGGCGGGTTTTGTATTTTCTTCCTCTTCGTTGTCCTGTAGCATATGCTTCATGAAATCCATTGTGAGACTTCCTACTGCAGATAGTAATCCACTCGAACCTTCACTTTCACCAACTACGCTAGGGTGAAGCTGAAGTTTGTTCAAGATGACCTTCATAACAAAATGGTGTTGTATTGGGACTTTGGGAGTAAGTATTATATATTTATAAAATGAGATTATATGTTTCTCTTAATGTCAAACTACGAAAATATAAGTAGTAGACCATACTAGGATTATATATGGCCATAGAGCTGGCAAAAGGTTCAATGGGGTTGGGGTGGGATCAGGCAAGTTTCAGTCAGATCGTTTCAGGTTTATTCTATACATCTTCATCAGGATATTCTTGTTGAGTTTGGGTATATCCCAAATGAGTTAGTTCGAGTCAAGTGATTTTTGGTCATTTTAACTGAGAACATAGGAGCAACATCCGTTAATTACCTTCATAGTAATAATATCAATAAAATATCAAGTGGGTATTCTATGATTTTACATATCTTGGGGCGGGGCTAGAATCCTCCCCAAAGACATCAAAAAGGGTAGGCCGAATTTTCTCCACATTGATATCATCCTTCCCAGTCTTCTCCTTGAGCAACTAAGTCGAGAGAGGGGAGAGCGATTTGCTCTTAACATAGCCTCGATAACCCCCTGGTATTCATCCCCGACGATCACATTGCATCCAGGCTCAATGTGCTAACTGTGGGATGAAGGGATGCACAACACATTTTGATGCTCATCTCAAGTCATAGTGATCAAAGTGATGCCAACTAATAGCACAAGTGCTTATCTCTCATTTTAGTCATTAGATATTCTGTCTCTCTACCAAGTATGGAAATCTATATTTCCTTTAGTGTCGTGATTTTATCTGAAGCTAAGATTTTTATTAATTTGTTGATTTATGTCGTTAATACTGTTAATTTTATCTCAAAGGATACGGGAACGTATTTTTTCCGGATCTGCGAACTAATGCCTCATTATGATGCATGAAGTGATACAGTGGCTCTTCTTGGTTGACAACATGCCGATGAGTCATAATAGCCTCAATCATCACAATGCAATTGAACTGTAAAGGCTAACAACATAGCATGAAACTTTGAAGTATGAACACCCGAATTTTTGTTTTCTATAACTAGCTTAACGCCATGGAACCCATAGTCCATAAAACTACAACCAACCTATAAAGAGACGCAAGGCAACCACGGCCTCAACTTGTCAGTATTTCTTAATTCTTACGCATATACCTCGGTAGATAATGAAACACTCGCTTGTTCAGATGACACACCATATCTATCATCTAGATTGGCATTAGTAAGACCACTAGGCACTAACTGCAGTTAACGCAATTAACGGTTAATCCATCATTACAAAATATAAAGCACTTTCCAAACCAGATACGAAAACTAGCATGCTCAGCTCAGTAGCCCTTATGTGCCCATCTGCAATAACCTAGAAGCCCTGGATAACTTACTAAAGGTTGCATCTCTAACCCGAGTGATTAAAACACGAGTTCACGATCATAGTCAGAAGCATTCTTGATGGATATGACAATTAAAAGTGCAGATCAAGGTGAAACTTTAAACTGTACTAATGAAATTTTGAAAAGTTCAAATATTATTTGTATTGAATAAATAATCATCTCTGTGAACAGTAATGAAATTGGCATCAATCATGAAAACCACAATCCAAATGAGAAACACAAGTTTAGTATGATGAGCTTATGACAATCACAATAGTGTCACAACATCAAGAATAAGTGCCGAAAAGACAGACTAGAATCAGCAAACAAAAGGAGCTTCAACATAGTCGTCGGAACAGTAAAGTCCAGGCCTTTGAGTGAAGCCTTGTTTCTTGAGCAACTTCCTGGCCTTAAGCACAATCTCTTGGTTACTAATCTCTCCTCTAGATTCCCTCAGTATGCTCTGAATTGCATTGCTAAAAGCTCCATACGCTTCGCTAGCATTCCCGGATGGGCTAGCATCAGCTGATGTTTGATCAGTTTGACATCCACTAAGAAGGATTCCATTCCTTGGTAAAAGTCTCCTGGTTTTACCTGCATATACATCCTCATCATTTTCCACCTCTGTTTCCATGGCGGGTTTTGTATATTCCTCCTCGTCGTTGTCCTCTAGCTTATGCTTCATGAACTCCATTGCTAGACCTCCTACTGCAGATAGTAATCCACCTGAACCTTCACTTTCACCATCTCCGCCATGGTGAAGGTGCAGTTTGTTGAAGATGACCTTCATAAACTTCTTGACCTTTATTTTATAACAAAATGGTATTATGGGGAGTCAGTAATTTAGTTATAGAATGAGAGTATTAAGATTACATAAATGTCTTCCTACGAACATTTTAAAGGTAAGCCAGGCTGGGATTATGGCCATAGACCTGACAGAAGGGGTAATGCGGTTGGGCAGGGATCACGCAAGTTTGGGTCAGATCATTTCAGGTTTATTCTACACAACCTGTTGGTTCGGATCAGGTCATCAGCATAATCATTTTGAGTTTGGGTGTATGCCAAGTGTGTTATTAGCGGAGTAATTTCATGCACGAGTTAGTCTAAAATTTGTTCTAATTTGTTTTATACTCCCTCCGCCCCAATCATTTGTTTACCTTTTATATTCTTTGTGAGGGGTATTTTAACCAAAGGTAAACAAATGATTGGGACATAGGCAGTAGATGAACTTATGAGTAACATCAAGCAAATATTATGTGGATATTCATTCCATAAATTTACATACCTTGGGGCTTGAATCATCCCCAAAGACATCAAAAAGAGTAGGCCGGATTTTCCCAACATCGATATCATCCTTCCCAGTCTTCTCCTTGAGCATCTCGATGAGAGTCGAGAGGGGAAGCGATTTGCTCTTGACATAGCCTCGGTGACCTTCATATTCATCCTCATCGATCACACTGTATTCAGGCTCCATGTGCTGACTGTGGGAGGAGGGAATGTGGATCCCACGAGTCTCGAAAGCATCTCTGAACTTGCCCTTCACCTTCTGCTTAAGAAACCCTGATAAGCTGGATTCTGATGATGAGGTATTATGGCTGGCTTGGGACTGGGAAGCCGTGCTTTCGCCTATTTGTTCTTTGGCCCCACTAATCAGGCCACCACTGTGGCATGAATCTGAGACTATTGTGATGCGGCAACCATCATGGACTTGGCACACGAGTTCCTTGAAATCTTCGTCTGTTACAACCCAATCATAGAGATTTTGAGCATTAGCTAGTAGCCAAGAAAGTGGTTAAAAGCAACATGGCAACATGCTATGACAGTGTACTATTAGTACAGAATGAATCATGGGATAACATGACTTTGAGCATCAATTTCGCAGGACTTATTCTAATAATAATGAGTTTGATCTGCTATGGGACTCAAACCCAACTAGGCAAGACAACCGGTCATTCAAGTTGGGTTCAAATTGGATCATTATGGAATTGGGACTAACCCAACTAGGCAAGACAAACCGGTCATTCCAGTTGGGTTGCACTATCCTGTCATTTTTTTTGGTCGTATTTGGTCTGGTCATCTTTCTCGCTTTTGATTAAAAAAAAATTTCTGAGTCAGGTGGTTGATGATTGGATCTATTTGGGTTTGGGTCTACTTCGAATTGTACTTTTCAGGTTTAGCTTGGGACAATCAGGGTTAGCTCACATCAGTAGCCACGGTCTCATATCAATTGCGCTGTACAAAAAATGTGAACAATACTGCTCAAAGTACGGTGAGGAATGAGGATAACCTTAAAAACCTAAACCAAATTTAATACAGAACCTAACCAACAGTTCTAGTAAGCCATATAAAACATCATTAGAGTCGAACATTTAAAAAGTTAGTTATTTGATTACAGCAATGGCAATCTACACAACAATACAACAGCAATTGATAGTAAGTTTTTAACTATTGTTGCAGAGCAAGAGTTTCAATCATTTCCAGAGGGATGTAACTAGGGGAAACTTATCACTTAATCGGATCATTTCTGATTGAATTTCAGCTCATTTTGAAGTTTCTCCAACAAATATTTCCTCGTGTCGGAGGGATTTAGATCATGGTTCTAAGAGTGAAAAGGATTACCCAATTTCCATCTCCTTTCTCTTCCCTTCCAGCATAGTTCTTAATCACACAGAAGATTTTATCCGTCTCATTTTCCTTTCCTCTAGAGCATTGTATCCTTACAAACGATAAAACTAATGAAACAAAATTCGATTATAATTTTTCAAGTACCCTATGTAAAATTAAACCGAGTCAACTAATACAAGTGCAATTAAGGAGTTAATGTTGATGTTGAAATTGGTCGTTGTAGCCCCATCTAGATTATTACACTATAAACCCGATTGAAAAGAACTACTCTGTGGTTTGTACAAGAAGTTGTTGATCAATTTATACTCCTTACATCTTTCGTTAGCCTTGAGTTTTGACTTAAATATACTACTCTTATGTGGTTTAATACACATTTGTATTTGATCTCAATCGGGACTGATGAAAATTAGAGACAGACTGACGAAATCCATCCAAGTGTAGTTCAAATCTAGTACTACGAAGATTAATAAGATCACTTCATGTATTAACTCTACGTCTCTAACCCCTTCGAAAAACATAAGTTTCTAACAAGTGCTCCGTAACCATGATCACACAACGACACAAATAAGTTTAAAAGAACATCATCAATCTAAGTTTCTCTCTCTAACGAAAATGAAATAGCATAATACTCGACTTCAGCATCATCCAATCTGAACTTACACACATGGAGTACAACTACAAGTACTCCTATCAAAATTGGCCCAATTTTAAAAAAGTCAACGTCAAACACAAATAACAGAATAAAAAATCATTTTTTAAATTTGACCCCAAGTTTTACGGATTCCAACATATCTCCTGATTGATAAATTCCCCTTGGATCACTCAATCAACTCATTTCACAAACCCACAAATCACAATTAATAAATCAAAAAAAAATATATTAGCTTATATTACCTGTGATTAGATTCATGTCACAAGGGACAATGCACTCATCAAAACCGGTATCATCGGCGTCACCGGTCTCAGCCGGCAAACGAGTGCCATGACCACTATAATGAACAAAAAGCTCATCACCCGGTTCAGCGTTGCGGACGAGGGTATTAAGGGCGGCCCGAATGTTACGACCGGTGGGTTGGGTGTAGGAGCGATCGGTGTCGATCAAGACGGTAATGTTGCGTTCATCGAAGTTGTAACGTTCGAGTAAACAGCTGTGCATCCGTTTAACGTCGTTGATGCATCCTTTAAGTTCGGCTTTTGTACCTGGGTAGTTTATTCCGATTAATACGGCTTTTTTCGCCATTTTTGAGATTGGTGTAAGGAATTGTATGGATGGATGGATTACTTTTTTTTGGGTGATTGATTGGGGTTTGGTGGGTGCTTTGAATTGTGATGGGTCGTCTTTTATTGTATGATGATGAGGACGTTGGAGAATTATTGGATGGATTATTGTTAATTGTGAAGATTAGTTGACCCTTTTGTTTAATCTAAGGTCTTGTACTTTTTTAGGCTGCTCGCTTTCTTTGAAAAAAGACGATGATCGTATTAAAAGTATAAAATAAAATATTGGAGTAAAATATAATTTTAATTTACCCCTCTTTTTGTTAAGTTCTTTTCTTTTTGCATTGTGATATAATGATCTTGGGTACACGTCATTTCGTATCCCCTTCATCCTATTTTTATGGTCGACTTTTTTTTTTCTTCTTTTTCTAGTGAAGAGAATTTATGAAAAAATGATTTTAAGTTAAATATAGTTGAAACAATATTATCGCGGGAGAGATAATAATAATTACTCGTACATAATTTTTCGTATTGACCAGAGTATTTATAATGGCTTGGATAGAATTGTTGATTTGATTAGGAAAAATATCGACATCAAGATGCAAAAGAAATTTATTGCGATTACCATCCCTGCCAGCCAATCGATTCTTGATCATGACGCTCGCTTTGTCATGGTTGCTAAGTGACTTAATTGCCTACTTAATTGGTGTGATCAAATTCTTAATTTGTGACCAAAGGTCAATTTGTGACCTTTGCTTCATTTGTTGACCTCTTCCATTACCCAATAGGTGTCATTTTCTGGTTTGTTGTACACAAAAAAAAAAAGGACAATGAATATATTTATAAAATTAGAAAAAGTAAGAGAGAAGTATATAATATGATAGTGGGAATGTTGTAAAGTGGATAATGATTGACTTGATGATCTAGGTCGCGACCTTCTGCTTGAGAGGGTGAAAATGGGTCAAGGTAAATAAGGTGGAATTAAGAGTAAAATCGATTCATGGCCTAATTAGCGTGACCTTTGCTTGAGGATGGTCTTATAGCAGATGTTACGGGTTGGTTAATGCGGAATTATACGGTGTAAAACCATAACGCGTGGTTTGTTTACGTTTAACTATTTAATCCGAAGAAGATTGATGAGTAGATCGGGTAGCTTTCCACCAATGATGCCCTAGCCTACACACCCAATAATTCATGCCAATTGGAATCAAAAACAATTATACTCAAATCACGAAATGTGCAAGAACGTGGCAATATTTCCTCTTTCTAGGTGGGTGTACAAATTTTTTTTGTCAAACATATTCCGGTCAAACATATTGTTGTTGTTATATATCAGTCTATAGCTAAAAACGAGTCAAATAGTTTAAAAGTGGTGACATTTTTTGCCCCCACCATCCCACTTGTTACTTGTTCTATTAGAAATGTGATATTGTATTTGGCCCGTATTTAGTTATAGACGGATATGTGCCGTCTATAATGAGATTTTGTGAATTCCGATTTTGAAATTAAAACGAGTTAATGATACTTAATTCGATAGACGGGATAGATTTTTTTGCTAGTTTTAAAGTATTCTTATTTGATCTATTCAAAAATGGTCCTAATAGGAATACGTGATTTTTTTGTAAGACAATTTTACATAAAAAAAAAGTTTGTAAAATGACCACTAGTATTTTATATAGCCAATTTTTCATTGAAACGAATGATTATTTGTAAACAATTGATTCATTTTACAAATTAATTGATTTGTAACACGGCTTTAGTTACGAGTTGAAAGGAACATATTTTTTTCGTTTGAGAAAAAAAGGAACCTTCATGCAACAACTTCATAATTCATCCTAATCTTCCAAATAAAAAAAAAAAAAAAAATTATCCATGACCATTTGAATTATGTTATTATTACAAAATTTAAAATAGGACGTTGTTTATGTAAACTTGGTGGTTTAAGGACAAGATCCAACCTCTGTTAACACAAACTCTACTCTAAGACGGATATATAGATGAGACAAAAAGCTGAGTGATTAAGGGATACTAAGTTTTTGTTCCATCTACTTATAATGGTAGTACTTGACCTATTTTATACATAAGACGAATATAACCGTTTTAAAGAAAAGGAGACCAACTGTATATTAAATGCCGCGGAGGACATAAAAAATTGGATATGGAAAGGAAAGTATCATCTGTTAGTGTGTGTTACTAATTCGAAATTTCTAAGGGGCTGCAATCCTAAGCAAAGATATTGAAATTAGGCACTAAATTGGGTTTAAACATTCCGAAATTCTGTTCAACTCCAGCAGGTTTTAAATCCTCATCGACCATAGAAAATATAAACCCTTCAATGTACGCACCGGGCTTCTTAGGCGTGCCTACATGACTCAATACATGATTCATATAATTCTTGTTATACGTCCCAGCAAGATCGACGGTCGTAAATTCCCCATTCCCATCGTGCGGCCACCCGCTCTCGGACACGACGAGGTCCACGTCAGTAACTCCTATTTTCTCCATAGCCCAAAAGACCGAGTCCACCATGGCATCGAATAGGTTCATGTATGTTAGGTTTCCATCCGAAATCACGGGTCCAGTCGCGGTGAATTGGGCGTAGTCAAGTCTTACATCCGTAGGGTTCGACGCGTAGACGAAATATGGGTAAATGTTGAATAGAAGAGGTGCACCCACGTCTTGTAAGTGTTGTAGTATTGCGGTCATGTATGGCATAGACGCTTCGGAAAATGTGGCTGCTGAAGGTGGGTACGTATTTGTTAGTACATCCATGTGAACTACCGTTGTTGCCCTCATGCCCTACATTACGATCGATAACAAAGTGTTATTATTCCAAAATGTTTCGAGTCTCCTCACATTATGAAACATTGAAACAGTCGCAGAGTATAATTCAATAGCCAAGTCAGAATTTGACGTTAGGGGGCCATATATAGATTCCAGTAGGGAGAAACATTTAAACTGATATACTCCGTATATCGTTAGGATCGATCCCCAAACTAATTTGGATATATCAATATCAATATATATTTCATTGCTCGTAATATTGATAATCGAACTATCCAAGGTGTAGAAGAAAATTATAAGTCTACATATATACACAATTTATATGCCGCTATTAAGTATTATCCTATGTTATTATTGTACATGTTTAGTTTTTACGTTCAAAATTTTTGACTTTGATGAGTAATATTCTCCAAGACATTGTCAAAGACTAAGGCTGTTTAAAAAAACTACCATTAAAAAGGTGAGAAAAACGAAAAGTTAATCAAAACTGAATAGGAATCGATAAGGTAGCTAAAAATTATGGTGATAAGAATCGATTATATAAAAATGTGTTTGGCAAACTAGTGAAAAAAGGTAATGATTTTGGTAAAATGACGTAAAAGGATATGAAAATTATTTAATATTATAGAATAAAGGGGTAAAAAATGGAAAATAAATCATTTCAGGTACCTGATTTCTCAAATGCTACATAAGGTAGCATTTCATTTCAGGTACCTTATTTGACCAAATAAGTTACTTGCCAAACACTTGCAAAAAAATCAGGTAGCTGGAATTTTGGTCAAATAAGCTACTTTGGTCAAATAAGCTACCTGAAGTGTCGTGCCAAACGGAGCCTAATAAAAGAGTTTAATTTCGTTTAATTTAATTGAAGATATTTTGATATTATCAACAAAAAAAAGAGGTGGATAGAGTATATTTTAAGTAAACATTGGTTCGTGACCAATTCTTACCTAAAATCGTCTTAATTTATGACCCTTGCTTTCACACCTAAATTAAATAAAATAGAAGAGTAAATAAAAGAAAATTGTAAGGGATTTTAAATTAAGACGATCTTAAGCAAGATGAACTGACCTCGTGGTTCAAGTTAGTATAGCTTGGAGCCTTGGACTTTGAAAGGTAAAACATTGAAAAACGTCCTCGTTCAATCGAACTTATGTTTGACCTAATTTGACTCTTATGTCAACCTTATCTCAACTTTGGCCACTAAATTGATGAAACGTAAAATTTATAACGTTGATTTTCAAAAGAAACTAATATTCAGTATTCACAATATAAATGAATTTGAAGAGTAAATGATAAATACTCTCTCTGTCTCAATCATTTGTTTAACTTTAATTAAAATATCATTCACAGAGAATATATAAGGTAAACAAAAGACTTAGACGGAAAGAGTATAATATATGAGTATATGACCATACTTGAAGGTTATGACTGAGTAGAACGTTCTGTAGATTTTGCATGGCAGGAACAATACCGTCGCTGAACTGACCAGGAACAACTTCATTTCCGACAGAAACATAAGGAATGGCAATGTCATTAACATAAGGTAAGACATTGGTGGCAACCCATTGTTCTGACGCCTCCAAACTCGAGGCAAGCGTCGGAATGTCTTGGTTTTTGACACCAAGAACGAGATCAATGTCACTTCCTTTGAGTGCATCTTGTAGTGGAAGATTTGGTTCGAAGATTCTCAATTTTCCAATGCCATATCGTTTTAACATTGTGACTAGTGCATTTGGTGACGGTAGATTATCTCCATTGAAACCGTAACATACTCCAATGTCTTTGGAAAGATAATCTCCGTCTCCGGTAACGTTTGTGTACGAGGTAGCTAATAAGCAATATAGTACGAGTGATAATAGAAGTCGTGACCGTGACGCCATGGTTATTGATTGGAGTTGCGAGTTTAATACACCTGAATTGGTTCGTGAACGAGTTTTATACAAATCGTCCTATGTATAAAATTGTCTTTATAATATTTATTTATTTTTTTTGGAAAAACTGTCTTATATATTTGTTTTTTTAAGGAAAAATTGTCTTATACGGAGTATAATATTTATATTCTACAATGATATTATGGTGATATACTGATATATATTGCCATAAATTTTAGATGTACACATTTATATGAAGTATTTATTATCTCAAAGTAGGCATGATCAAAATAATGTTTGAAGGATAGTTGCTAGTTGTTTTAATGTAGATTTGGCTACTAAAATTTCGCATGGGCGTAATAATGGCTGATTTGTTTTATAAAACTAATTTGTCAATGGATTTATGAATTATATATATGAAGGTATGTAGAAAAAATTTAAACTTTGTGAAAGAAGAAAATATAGGGCTATAAAACTCAATAAGAGGAATTAATTATAATTATATTATCTTTATTTCTGATTGTTCTTAAGATTTACCAAAAATAAATTACATTTAAGACGTAGTTCGGACTGTCACATTTTTTCAATTTTTTTTAAGACTTATTAGTTGGAGACATTATGCTCCGTACACCGATCCACATGCTTTCATGGTGCCGCAGCCCGCATGATGAGTCAATGTCTGGATCGTGTATGGACCAAATTGGTCGAAAGGACTAGGTCTGTTTGGGCTATGTCAGAGTAGCAATTTATGTCCAATCCTGAGGCTTATGTTTGCTTATTTAGAATTGTGGCTTAGTTCGTATATGCCTTATTTGTGTAGCTAAAAACTAAAACCAATAAATCAGAAGAAGTTATGTATAACAAACCTGTTATTAGTTCAATTTACAAATCATATTTCCAACAAAAAATATAAACTCCTAATTCTATTACTAATTAGGTTTAGTTATATTATTCTAAAATCGATAGCCCTCTCTCAACCCATCCTCAAGCAATGCGGTAATCAATGGTCCAAAGTTAACCTAAAATACATATCAACGACGCAGATCATGCATTAAGGTGAACAAAAAATACATTCTCGTCGAATAGCATGTTTAACCGATTTAAGAGTCGAAGCCCAAAAAATATATAACTGTTGATCATACTTCACAAAAAATAACGCATGTATGCGTTAAAGTCGCTCGCCAACCGACTATGTTTGCGATGGGAATTGTGTCAACTCAAGATGGAGGAGGGTGATACAAGTTTGCAAGACCACATAAATAAATTCAACCAATTAGTGTGTCAACTCTTGAATGCCGATGAGAAGATAACGGATCAAGAGCAAGCTCTCTTGTTATTGGCATCATTACCGAAGACTTTTAGACGTATTGTTATGACAATACTCATGGGTAAAAAGAACATCTCGTTGGATGAAGCAATAACGACGGTGAGAGAAAATGAGAAGATGATGGCAAAAATAGATGTAGATGCGTCATCAAGTGATGGGCCGATGGGAGAAGATGGTTGTGAACGAGGGAGAAGATCACAAAGACATGGAGATGGCCAAAGAATTTGATCGAAGTCGCGCGCGAGGTACATGGATAGTGTGGAGTGTTATTATTGTCATGAGAAAGGCCATATTCAACGAAATTGTCCAATAATAAAGGAAGACTTGAAAAGTGTAAAATCTTTAAGAGAAAAGTTGGGCAAAACTAAGGTTGATGATGTAGGTGATTCTTCCAATATGGTGTGTGGTAATAATAGTGATGAAGATATATTCTTGACTAACCAAGATGAGGTGGAATGTCAAGAAAAATTGGTGATGGATTCGGGTGCCTCTGTGCATGTGTGTAAAGACCAAGAAGCATTTGATACTTTTTGCAAACTGATGGAGACGTTGTACAAGTCAAAGTGGGTGACGGGCCTGACGGCCTCAAATTAAAAGTTGAGGGTGTAGGGAGTGTGAAAATGAAACTCCATGATGGCACCATAAGAACTTTTAAAAATGTGAGGTATGTTCTTAAAGCTTGTTGTGTTGACAACTTAAGGGAATCGATATGTTGGTAGTGGTAAGTGGTGTAAAGTATATCGTGGAAGAAGCTTGGTAATGCAAGAGGTGAAAGCGAAAAACAATATTTGCTATGTGGATGAACATATAGCGTGAAAAGAAAGGCTAGCGTAAAGAAGAAAGTTCGCTTTTCCGAGATAGTTGAGGTGTTTGGAGTTTTTGGTCGAGGGAGGAAATTGTTGGATTAATCTCCCAAAAACTCTAAAGGTAAATGTTGAATAAGGTGTGTTGATGTTTCAAATGTATATATGTAAATTGTTTACGTTTTGGAGAAGGAACAATGCACAAAAATGTTCAATGATTGTTGGAAGTTTTGAGATTTATTTAGTATAAATAATAGAGCTGTTCAAATGCGGGCTTGGGCCGGACATGGGTCGGGCTGTGAAGAAAAAAGTTGTCCTTTAAGACTATAGGGGCGGGCTGGGTCAGAATTATGGGCCAATTATCCTTGCCCTTACCCGCCCTTTAGTCAAAAGTCGGGCAGCCCATGGGCTAATGGGATGTAACACTAAACTTTAATTGTTAATTACTTATTCGGTATAGAATAACTTCAACTTAAACTACTTTTTATATCAAATACCTTGATTTGAAATTTGAAGTTAAGTGTATGATATATATGGATAGTGAAGGAATACATATAAGGGTAGAGGTAAAGATTGGATGTGTACATTATTGGAACTTGTAATACACGTAAATTAGCGGTGTTTTGAATATATGCAAAGACAATCAAAATTTAATTAGCATAGTGATATTTGGAAAGACAACGGTTTAAGTTCGGCTTTATTAAATAAAAATATGCTTTTATTTTCTTTCATTAAAAAAAATCATTATTTATATAATACTCCCTTCATTTTTCTATTTTCACCCCATTTCATTAAAATATACCTCACATATAATAGAGAAATGGGGTGAAAATAGAAAAATGGAGGGAGTATAAAACAATAAATAAACATAAATAAATTAAAAATTTATTATCTTATATTTTTAGTGGGACGGGCGGGTTGGCCCGTTTGGAAAAGCTCGTGTCCATGACCGGCCCATTTACTTAATCGGGTCGTGCTTGTCCCGACCACAACCTATTTTTTACAAAATTTTGTGTCCAAGCCCGCTAAAATAAGGAATGGGTCGGGTTATCGAGGGATATGACCCATGAACAACTCTAATAAATAGCTATTGGGTGGTAATAGTTTTATACAAACAAAATATCGAGAGACAAATCAATATTAGTTGTTCATTAGATAACGGGAAATATAGCAAATCACCCCAATAAGTTTGATACTATGTGCAATCAAGCCCCTTAACTTATAAACTAGTGTAGATCCCGCGCAAATGCGCGGTAAATATAGGCCTTTTAATTTTTAATGTGTTATAGATTTTAGATTTATATCTCACGAATTTTTATAAAAGATAACTAATATTAAAATTAATCAAAAAAATTGAATAATTCCATGAATTGTGTTTTTATGAAAATATTTTAACTACATCAATTGTTTTTAAAAAAAAAAAATTTTGTCACGAAGTTAATAATAGGAGATACAGTTTTTATGTATAGATTATTTTAAATGGAAAGTTAGTTTAATAAATGAAAATTTAATTTGTTTCCATATATAAGTTTGAGCACTTTGGAAGGAAAACTTTAGAGAAGTTATATTATTTTAGTATATAGAGGGATTTATACTTTTAAATTTGCACCTCATTAATATTTATCAATTCATTCCATTGTATTTTGATATGAAATAAAAAAAATTGATATGTAAAACTAATAAATTTTTTTTATTTAAGTTGTGAATTTATTTTAGTGAATGTTTTTTGTCACAAAGCTAATAGTAAGCATGTGTCAAGTTATTCTCTACCGTAATAATTATTGCATTACTGAAAAATTTAACAACTTATACTTTATAATTTAATATCAATTTTATTTTATTTTAATGAAAAAAATCATAATTATGAATTTATTTAAAAAAATCAGATTTTATTTATAAGAATATATTCATTGAAAAGATAATAATGTAATGAAAGAAAATTTTATTTATTACCTTATTTAGCTAGATGTTTTTTTGGAGAGAAAACTAAGTGAATTTTTATTCTCTTAGTAGTATGGGGATGTAGCAAATCAACCCCATAAGTTTTTCTTAATGTGTAATTAACTAATTAACTTATTTTTAAGAATAAAATTTGCTAATTAAATATTAGTATTATTGAAATTCAAAATTATTAATTAGGTTTTAATCCTAAAATTCTTATTTATTAAAAAAACATGTTCAAATATTTTTTTAATTTATTTTGGCGAAAAATGTTCCTAATATGAGAATTGTTAATGATGTTACAATAAAAAGTTATATGTCCAATTTTTTTATATTAAAATTGGTTTGCAATTTTCGTTGAATATGTAAATACTATAATTCATTATTTAAAAAAATATATTTATAATAGAAAACAATAGGTTTTAGTTAAAAAAGTGGTAAAAAACTTGATTTGTGCTTAATTGCACATTTTTGAAAAGTTATGGGGGCTAATTTGCTATAAGTAAAACTTAGGGAGCTGATTTGCACATAGTTAATAAGTTATGGGGTTAATTTGCTACATCCCGGTAATTGGTGAGAGAAAACTTCTTGTTTTAGAAGAGAGAAAATAGAGTGTTCAATATCCATTAGGGATAATAAGGGTGAGATAAAGTTTGAGAGAGAGTGACAATACTAGTGTAGTAGTGTGCAATTGTGTTCCAGGAACTTTATAATTCTTATTAGTGAATTAATTTCTCGAAAGAGTCGTGGTTTTTCCCTTAGTTGGGAAGAGTTTTCAAGTGAAAAATTATGGAAATTATGGTGTCATTTTATTTGTCGTTACGATTGCTGTTTATGTTCCATCCTAATATAATTGTTTGAGAGACTCTTCTTGTAACGGGTTTACAGGACGATTTCCATCCCTATGCTACTTTAGGATATTCTATAAGAGATCATGGTAAAGTCGTTTTGTTGGGAGCAAAAAAGTGTGGATCCAATAGTATCCTTGTTGCGGAAGATCTCGCTTTAAAAGAGGGTATTTTAGCAGCTAAATACTTAGAAATCTCAAAGTTAATTGTGAAGGGTGATAATTTATGTGTTATTAACTCGATTCGAGGTACTTGACAAATTTCTTGGGAAATTTCTGGTATTATCAAGGATGTGAAATTAGACTTTCATTTTTTCGATGAAGTGATAATTAAACATTGCTTTCGTGAAGCCAACAAGATTGTTGATTTCATGACTTCTATTGGACATTCATGTCCAACTCTTTCGAGGTGGTTTGATAGCCGGTGGCTTCAACTTACTCCCCTCATTCGAAAAAATGAGATATGTTGGTCTTATCAACCTAGTTTTCTTACCCTAAAAAAATAATAATATGCTACTTTAATAGAAGAGTAAGATATTGTTATCAACTTTTTCCAATTTTTTTAGCAATTGGAGACTTAAAAGATAAAACTTCACTTTTCTAGTTTTCTTCCATTCCCCCCTCACTAAATTTCAATACTAGTAGGTCCTGGTAAGTGGTAACTCAGTGATTGCACCTTACCTGTTCGATGTTTTGCCTGAACGAAACTTGCTTAACAAAGCGTACATTCCATCCCCAATTTTGATTATTTTTATCTGCAGAATTGCAAATTCTGAGTAATTTAGTTGATATTTTTAATTGGGTATTGGGTACTTCAGCTAAATGGAGTGTTTATCATCAACATATGCTTCAACATGTTGCTTTGAGCGTTCATACCTCAAATTTCACTCCGTTTCAATGATGCCTTTTGCGAGTAATTCAGCACATTATCCTTCTTCCTTCAATACTCGGTGTCGCAGTACGACCACTTCTGAAAGAATTCAGCCTACTAAAGCTGTTGCAACTAATGCTGGCATTGCCACAGCTGACCCAACTTCTGCCACCTCTGCCCCCTTTAAAAAGGTTGCCCTTTTCGCGCTTACGCTTCCTATTCTGTCTTTGTGATCATATTGCTTTGCAGATGAATGGTTAAATGATTCGAGTGAATGGGAAATGTTTGCCCTTTTTACTATGCTTGTGCTTAGTATTTTGTCATTCTTATATATTGGTTAGGAGAAAATATGTGAGGTAGCTTAGCAAGTAAATAAGCAAGTACAGTCATCGAGGGTGATACTCATAACCTGTTTTCGAAACTGTAAGATCAGAATTGCCCTTGTGGTTCCATTTAGACACAAAAGAAGAAATTGGTTATGAGAATTACAAGAATTTATGTGAGACGGTTGTATACATAGGATCACATCTTTTGATCTTTTATTGTTCGTTTAATAATAGGGTCAATGACTTGGTTATATGCATACAACTGTTTCAGAGAAGACTCACAGAGTCTAGCCTGGAATTATAAATGGATATTGGATGTCTAGCCTCACAGAGGAGTTGCTTGTTTTTACGCTACAACACTTGCGCTTAGTGCTTTGTCATTCTGATATTATGATTTAGAAGATGAATGGGTATAATGGCTTGGCTGCTTGAAAACTTGTTTTAGTGAAGAAGATGGACTGTTATATCTCTGGTTGAATAAGCTCTTGTTCTTAATTGTCATAATAGGTTTTAGTTCCGATAGGGTATGGAACAGAAGAACTGGAAGCTGTGATACTAGTGCATGTATTACGTCAGGCTGGAGCTCATGTCACTGTGGCTTCTGTTGAGCCTCAACTTGAGGTTGAGGCGTCTAGCGGCGTCAAACTTGTTGCTGATACCTCAATAAGCTCTTGCACTGATGAGATCTATGATCTAATTGCCTTACCTGTGAGTTTTTGAAATTCTTACTACAAATGAATTGCGTATCTCACCTTTCTTCCTGGAAGAGTGTCTCAGCTCGTGAAATAGTTTACTTAGATACTGGTTGGCTCTAGATGCTGTGTTGTAGACCATGCGAATGCTACGTATTAGTGCTTGAGTGCACAGATGAGCCTTCACTCTAACAACTGTGATTCATATGGCATACGTAACCGCACCTCAAATCTTTGTAAGAAGTTGGATTGACGTCAGATCAGCCGATTTATTATGTTACCACCTATGTTACGTTGACTCGCTTAGAAGTATGCGACATGAATGTGTGTCAAGTGTCGGCTTCAGCTATCTATACGAAGATCCATAAGTTTTTGGCTTAAAATGTCAGAGTGTCAAGTGTTGGACATGAGTACACGAGATAATATGAAGGCCATGGCTGAAGTATGTTGTCACAAGTTATAGTAAACATAAGGGATATATCGGTTCAAAATTTTTACAGCAAGTTTATAGATCTCGGTACCACGATGTTTGAGAAAGAAAACTGGATTATATATTGATACTTGAATTATGTTTTCTTTGTTTCCGTAATCTACCTTATTGTCCATTCATGAAATTGGAGTAGTTACAAGCATGAAATGCAGGGAGGAATGCCTGGTTCCGTACGACTAAGGGATTGTGAAGTTCTTTGCACAATTACTAGCAAACATGCAGAAGAGAAAAGATTATATGGTGCTATATGTGCTGCTCCAGCTGTTACGCTCCTACCTTGGGGACTATTAAGGAGAAAACGGGTATTGATATGCGCAATTTCCTTTTTTATACTGGCCTGTTTGGTAAACAACGGATTAATATTAGCAGAAGCAGATTTAGAAAGCAGATTTGACTAGCATAATGATTTAGCGGGTTTGACTAGCAGATTTATTTAGCAGAATTGTTTTAGAGGTGTTTGGTAATTGACAGTTTTAGATTAGCAGATTGTTTAGATTATTTGTAAAATGACAAATAAGGATATGAATAAATTACTTATTAAATATATAAAAGGAAGGTTAATATTTTTTAAGGGGGTAAATAAGACAATATTTTTTCTTTCTAATCCGCTAACCTAATATACTAGTAGGAGCATCACATTGCAAAATAGCATATTGGACCCCAATATGCTATTTCAATATGCCATTAACCAAACGCTCTAAATAGCATATTCGTAAGTCAAACATGCTAAACCTCTCCAATATGCTGAAATTTGGCCAATATGCCATTTACCAAACAGAGCCACTATATAAGTTGCATTTATCAAGTTATCAGATTATCTTTATTGATTTAACTTTCTTTGCTTGTTGCTCCAAGACTACTTGTCATCCTGCATTTATGGACAAGCTTTCAAGTTTTTGGGCTGTAAAATCCAACATCCAAGTCTCTGGGGAGCTTACAACAAGCCGTGGACCCGGAACTACCTTTGAATTTGCTCTGTCATTAGTAGAACAATTACTTGGTGAATCTGTTGCCCAAGAAGTCAAGAAAATGGTGGTATGTTTTTCAGGATAAAATATTTATCTTCACGACGTTCTCATGATGTCTGCATAATATAGTCTTTCTTTAGATTTTGCCTATCATCTTTGTGCATAGTTTATGGAGGAAATATGGATTCCGAATTCAACAAGATTATCCGAGTGGTGCACGTGAAACTACTAAAGGAGGAACATAAGGGGAACCTATTGAGTGTTACTGTTAGTACAGTGCATTTATCCTATCCAAAACTGTAATGCATGCAATGTTTGTAGAAATGGATCTATGCTGGAGAAGGTTCTCCTCTACGATGTTTTTGTCATGTTATCAAATTACAATAAGCTACACATTTCCTGTGATTCTGTGAATCTGTTTTGTTTTAATTATCATATAAAACATGTTATTTTAAATGAAAAATACTTCAGCCTAGAAATTATTGGGTCAGAGAAAATCATACAATTGATATCATGGCATTATTAACTATGTATTTATTTATGTCATTAGTTAGGTTGTCAGGTGGATTTAATTTTAAACACTGAACTATATCCTGTTAAACAGTTCATATTGATTATTTAGCGATCCCTTCCCATATAATTACTTTTACCAATTAAAGTATACAATTTAGTAATGGCTTTATTTTTCTTGTTATTCAGCTTCTAAATGTAGAAGAATGTATCAGAAAAGAAGAAATCAATGGAATAGACTGGTTACTTGACCAGCCTCCTCTGGTAAGCAGTTCCTATAAATAGTGATCTGATTCCCTTACCCTGCCATCACGGGAGCCTTAAGGTATCAGGATAATGTTTTCGTACCTGGCTCATGTGCTTGAGCTAAGTTATCCTGTAGGTGTTTTTTCTACCCTCAGATCTTGAATGTGTAGTGTTTCCTATGGAAATCCTTTTCGATGTTCTTTAGCATCATAGTACTGACTTCTGTATCAAACTTTATGAAATTGGTTGAAAGACTATGTTTTTAAGTTGTCTGGCTTCATCAGATTCAGATAAGTCCATCGTTTTTTATTTTTTTTTCTTACGATTTGCCGACGATCATACCCAAGCATTCATATATGTCGAAATGTTGGCTATTTCCAGAGAAAGATACGAGCACATGAATTATAGTCTCAGAGTAACAGAGGTTTTCACAGTCATCATGAGCAGTATATGTCATTTAACAAGTACTTGTACTTCCAATAAGCTCATTAAATTTTTCATAACCTTGATTAACATCTCTTTTTTTTTTTTTTTTAACCACAAAATCTTGGAGACTCGCTGCACCTTTTTTCTCGGAAATAATTATGTTGTCCTATGTGTCGTGCAGGTGCTCATTCCGGTTGCAGATGGATGTGAGGAGATAGAGATTGTAGCAATAGTTGATATCCTTAGGAGAGCGAATGTCAATGTTGTGGTTGCGTCTGTTGAGAAGTCCCGACAAATTGTGGCATCCCAAGGAACCAAAATTATGGCTGACAAGTTGATCGATTTAGCAGCTGAGACGACTTATGACTTGATTGTTCTGCCGGTAAGATCAAAGCTATCTATATGCTTACAGCTTACCTCATTAGTGATAGAGAGATGTTAGAGTCCTATGACTCATATTATATGCTTCGTGTAACACTTATCTTTTTATTGTCTTCCAACTTCCAAGCCTCCCATATGTCTCTGCTTTAAGATTTATCGGATTGGTAAGCTTGGGGTATACTTACATATTTGATACTCATATGATAGTGTGTTGTGTCGGTATGGCCATGAAGTGAAGAGTCGAAGTAACATAAATGTCTAGATAATTGACACGGGTATGCATGAAGTCACAAACTAAGTAGAGGCTCCATAATTAGTTGGATTTTGGGGGTTTGCAAACTCTGCACCATTTATGATTGCACTGAATTGAGATGTTTCTGATAGAGTGCCTGGTAATTGCAAAGTGCAACAGGTAGAAATTGTGATCCGTTTCCTTGTTAAACTAAAATAGAATGCCTGGTATAGTTTTACTAAATCGTTACTTTATGTCTAATCCGCTGTGAGTTTGTGATTTATCATCAAACATGTGAGGCAATGGCTTAAAGTTAATAGGAATATTTATAATAGTTGGGCCTCAACCATAACCTTAAGGTGATGGTTGAGGCCCAACTATTATAAATCTTCCTATTACGCTCCCTCACTCAAATGCCCGTTGGGCTTGAAGAGTGGTTAGTTGTGCACCGGCTCCCCCGTACCGTGTGCTGGGTTTCCACTTCGAGTTTTTGAGGAGTTTTGAGGTTGCCAGGATTTGAACCCGTGACCTATAAATAAATGTAACCCTCATTATATTAATATACAATTTATTCACACAAAAACCTATCTCTTATATGGTATCAGAGCCAGTGTGACTGAAGGTAAGGAAATAATATACACAATAAAGAATTGCTATATTTTCAATATTTACATAATCAATTTAGAATATTTCCTAATTGCTAGATATATGGTTAATAAAAGTTAGCTGGCTGTAAACTGGGGTAAACTAATACTTTCTTGGTTTCACAATGTTCTTCTCATTTGACATAAATATGTTAAAAAAATATTACATTTAAGCATATGATACTAAAAAATGTATACTTCTTATAAAAATATCTTTTGCATATCATACTTGCAACAATCAGAAGTAATACATAATTACAAAAAAACTATTGAAGTGTCATCTTGGAGATAGTGTAAATTAACTGGGAATAACATTGTGATACATGGGAAGTGATAGAAGTCGGAAGCTTATTACTGATAATTATCGTTACAGGGTGGCCTTAAAGGTCTGAAGCAGCTGAATAAGTCAAAAGTTCTGAAGAAGCTGCTAAAAGAACAGGAAGCAGATGGTAGAATGTACGGGGCAGTAAGCTCCTCGATAGCACTGCTACAAAAACAAGGGCTGCTCAAGGTGACTTAACTTACATCTGTCGTGAGAAAACATACACGGATACACCTCATGACTGGTCATCTCACTCATTTCTTGATGTAAACAGGACAAAACAATCGCGACATGTACCTCCATGTCAGGTAAGTCAACAAGCAAGATGGTTGAGGGTGTGAAAGTTGTGATTGATGGTAGACTTATCACTTCAATGGGACTTGGTGCGACAATGGATTTTGCCCTAGCTATTGTGAGCAAGCTTTTCGGGCACTCAAGGGCAAGAAGTGTTGCAGAAGGTCTTGTTTTTGAATTTCCCAAAAGCTAGTAAATGAATAACAGAAAAGTTTGATGCTGTACCGAGATAATGGAATTCATACATGATGCTGCTCTTGCAAGGTAAGGCCAGATGTGATGATTATTTGAAGCAAAAAGTATCAGAGCCTCAAATGGTGATGAATTATGTAGATACATGTACAACAATAATGTTAGAATATAAAACCGATCTTGGGACTCCAACCATCAGCTTGAGCTTTTAAGCTTTTGGTTGAGATGGTTTCATGACATGGTATCAAAGCTAGTGTGACCAAAGGTCACGGATTCGAATCCCCCCTCATTTCATAAGTGGAATATTAAAGTACCAGGTATGAGGAGGCCTACAGTTGCATCCACACTTCAAGCCCAACGGGCATTCGTGTGAGGAGGAGTGTTAGAATATAAAACCGATATTGGGACTCCAACCATTAGCTTAAGCTTTTGGTTAAGTTGTTTCCTGATAATGCATCACAATAATTGCGAAGTGAATGATTTTGATTTATTATGCTGATAAGAGTGCTATTTGTTGTTTTGCAGATCTATACAGCACAAGAGCTATGCAAAGTTCCAACATTTTCGACGCTTGGAGATGAAATCCGGTCATCTTCTATTTTTGCCAATTCATGCTCCAAAATCTAGTGAGAAAATCGATTAAATGCATTCTACAGTAGTGTTGATGTGTCATCAGCAATGTTAGTAGAAAATGCATTCTAGATTTCTGACATCAATTGTCAGATATCCCAAAGAATGTCGGCCGGATCGTTACTGTATTTCATTACCATGGCCCCAACCTCCAACAACCCCCCTCGAACTTCATGTTTATAAAATGTCAGAAATTAGTTTCTTGACAAATTTAATCAAGTCTAGTTATGTTTTCTTTACTGTAGCATCTCTGTGGAGTGTGGAGTCTTTGTTTGCCAACTACACTCTGACTTGGCCTTGGTTTTCATCGTCATTGCAACTGGTCTCGCAAAACTAGCTTCAAGCTATGTTACCAACTTACAGAGACTTAAAAGTATCTACCTTCGATGATGCATGTCTTGGTGTCGGACAACTATTACTGTATATGAAGTACTTTCAACTTGAAATACTTGTCCAAGTGTCCGGTATAGAGATGTGAAATATGACGAAAAGAGTGTTGGAATGTATCACTTTATGATTGAAAAAGGTGCGCTCTACCACTGAGTTACGATGGTGGAGTGACCGTTGAGCTTCCGAGGTAGCAAACTCAGCCAAAGATACTCGGTAGAATTATGAAATTTCACATTAATATTTTGTAGTATCGTATACTTAAGGCCAGTACAATATATATGGTGGATGAGGGGTTCAAACACACGACTTATTTATCACGATGCCTCCATCTTCACCACTAAATTAAGACCTTTTCGGGGAGCCGGTTTGTGTTCTTTCTAATGTTCATATTGTGAGGACAAGATTCTGAAGTTCATGTGTTAATATCAGTCCAGCAAGCAAGCAATTCAAGAGTGTGTAACATGAAATGTGGATATTTGGTGCACCAACATCCAACCAAAGTACTTGCCTTATCCTGATGATTTAGCATAAAAGTTGGTATTTGTGTTGGGGATATTCAACCAAACTATGTGTGACGATCCGCACACTTGAGCCTTAGATTTATTTTATGCTTATGTAATTTCATTTTCCTTGTACATTTGTAGTAAGTATTTTCTTAGTAGTTTTAGAATAGGTTTCCATAAATAAAAGATATCGCTATTCCGAACTAAACTGTAGAATTCAATGTCATCCTCGCTACGGGACCAAATAATCAAATTTCCTCTTTGAGAGGTGCTAGTCAATGAAAAACCGCTTCTCATCCAAAAGCTTGTTGTTGCTTGTTGCTTGCTTTCAATAATCGTATTGCTTACTTTTATTGCTTTCGTGTCTTGGGACTTGATAATCGTGACTAGGATTCCCGACACACACCGGCCGAGACCGAGAATCGTGCTAGTGGGCGATCCCTCACTAGTACGAAGATCCTTGTCGCTTGCATCTTGCCTTGAGAAGGGGCAAGGGTGCGCGCCACGGTCCGGCAAAAGTAGCGGACCGTGACATTTGGTATCGAGCCGGTCTTGGACGGGCGTCGCAAGCCGCATTTGTTTATCGAGATCGAGAAAATGGGCGAAACAATCGAGGACCGAGTGGATGCCTTAGAGGACACAATCGATGTCAAGCTTCCCAAACTCGAGGACATCGTTATGCGGATGGCTGCGAGCCTCGAGGAGTTGCAAAAGACGGTTTGTGACCTTGAGACGAGGGTGGACGGGATGGACACCCGCATCCAAGCGATCAGTGGTGCGATCCCCGACGATCGGGAGGAAGAGATCAATCATCGCATCGAAAGGTTGAGATGTTAGAGAACACGTGTGCCACGCTCGTGAAAGCGGTGGCCAATGACGGAAATCGTGGGGAGCCATAAGGTGAAGCCACCTCCACCTCGTGCCTACGATGGGGCGAGGGATTCGAAAGCGGTCGATAACTTTATCTTCGATATGGAGCAATACTTCCGAGTAGGTGGGCTCGACGAAGACGCGGAAGTTGTCACGGCAAGTATGTATCTAGTCGACGATGCCAAGATGTGGTGGAGGGCTAGGTACAAGGAAATCGATGCGGGCACGATTACGGTAACATCGTGGGCCGACTTCAAGAGGATCTTGAAGGATCACTTCTACCCCGAGAACACGGAGTTTGTTGCTCGGAAGAAGTTGAAGGAAATCAAGCACACCAAATCAATCCGGGAGTATGTGAGGGAATTCTCAGCATGCATGCTCGAGATTAGCGAAATGTCCGAGACGGATAGGACATTCGAGTTCATTGACGGGTTGAAGAGGTGGGCACAACAAGAGGTCATGAGGCGAATCCCAAAACTCGTCCTCGGCCATATCGGCCGCGGAGCGCCTGCTCGACTTTCACGGAGAGCGAGAGGCACCAAAAGTTGTGGCACCAACGGGGAATACTGGTGTGTCACAAAGTGGGTACAACGGACAAAGGCCACAAAGCAGCGCCATTTCAGTTGGGAACAGTCGGTTCCGCTCCCAAGGAAGTCAAGCCCAATCGGGGAGCACTACAAACTCGCCCTCAAGCTCGTCTTCTAAGGCGGGAAACTCTACTGCTTCTACAACGAAGAGACCGTTCGCGTGTTTTGTGTGCAAGGGTCCTCACAAGATGGCCGATTGTCCGAACAAAGCGGAGTTCAATGCCATGTTCAAGCAGATGCCGAAAGGGGCTCAAGAACGTCTTGATGGGGCGTTGGCCGACTATCACCAAGAGTGTAACGAAGACTCGAGTGATGGTGAAGACCAACCACGGATGGGCTCACTCCAACGGATCAGCGCGATGGGGAAATACGAAGATTCCTCCGCCAAGAAATCCAACGGGCTCATGTACGTGGACTTGATGGTGAATGGGAAGCAAGCACGAGCCTTGATCGACTCGGGCGCCTCCCATAACTTTGTTACGAAAGAGGAAGCGGATCGGTTGGGGCTAGTTCTGCGGGATGCTAACCGCCTAAAGCGGTCAATGGGAAAATGAGACGCGTCCAAGGAGTGGCTAAGAAGGTCGCGGTCCAAGTGGGTGAGTGGGCGGGGGAGCTCGACTTCACCACGGTTCATTTGGATGACTTCAAGTTAGTACTCGGGATGCGTTCTTTCGTAGAAAGCATTGGTGGTATTGAAACCGAGTGACGGATCGATGCTACTAATGGGGTCTATCGTAGTGAAGACGGTGAGACGGCGACGAAGACAAGGGGCAAGATCGAATCTCGGCTATGAGGGTGATACCGACGCGAAACAAGGGATGCGACCTTGGAGAATGCTTAAAGGTTCGGTGGAGCCGAGGGCGAACAAGACCCGGGCTAACTACGATGCTAAGTGGCTGGGGAGACGAAAGAAGAGTCTACCCCCTCACCGAGGAGTAGACAATGAGGGCCGAGATGCCCAAAGAAGTAGGCCTCATACCATCAGGGGGCCGCGTCGATGTCTTTGAATCGACGTCTGGTTTGCGGGTCGGTCGACCCAAGAGATAAGGCCTCGTACCATCAGGGGGCCGCGTCGATGTGCTGAATCGACGTCCTGGTTTGCGGGTCAGTCGACCCAAGAGAGAAGGCCTCGTACCATCAGGGGGCCGCGCCGAAATGCTGATTCGGCGTCCTGGAGAACTCACTTACCCTTGAATGCAGGTACTGAAGTGGTGATGGACAAGGTGAAGGTGCGATGGAGCGAGCACCTTGAACGATCTCGTAAAATTTCCGCTCGAGCAACGAGTACTTGGACTTTCCAGAATGATCAGAGGCGAGTGATAAACTTGGAGGACATGATGTTCGGGAGTCTTACCGTCAAGGAAATGCACTCTATTCTTGAAGGGACGATGAATCCGATCATGGTGTGGACCGAGAAGTATCTACAAGCCGGACTCAAGAGAAAGCCAAAACACAATACAGCATGGACGGCCACAGCTCACCGAGGATGTCTCACTGAAGCGCCGTTCGAGATTTTTGTGTTGCCGAGGGCGGCAACAGATTAGGTGGGGGAGAGTGTGACGATCCGCACACTTGAGCCTTAGATTTATTTTATGCTTATGTAATTTCATTTTCCTTGTACATTTGTAGTAAGTATTTTCTTAGTAGTTTTAGAATAGGTTTCCATAAATAGGTATATCGCTATTCTGAACTAAACTTGTAAATTCAATGTATCCTGCTACCAGGACCAAATAATCAAATTTCCCTCTTTGAGAGGTGCTAGTCAATGAAAAACCGCTTCTCATCCAAAAGCTTGTTGTTGCTTGTTGCATGCTTTCAATAATCGTATTGCTTACTTTTATTGCTTTCGTGTGCCGGACTTGATAATCGTGACTAGGATTCCCGACACACACCGACCCGAGACCCGAGAATCGTGCTAGTGGGCGATCCCTCACTAGTACGAAGATCCTTGTCGCTTGCATCTTGCCTTGAGAAGGGGCAAGGGTGCGCGCCACGGTCCGGCAAAAGTAGCGGACCGTGACACTATGCAAGGGTTAAGAACCTGCAATTTGCTACTTATGTTACGATACATGTACGTGTACGTTTACTAAGGCAGACCAAGGTGAAAGAGTAGATTAGGACATCATAAAAGAGTTACTTTACTCCTTGTCATTTAGTTTGCAATGAAACCTTATATAGACTTATAAAATGGACTTTCTTTTACCCTTATGAGTGTATCTGTTTTAATACTCATACACAACCAATGACATCGCGACACGTGGCAACCTAGGGTTAATATCTATTGGTTAGTGTAGGGTTAGGTTAGTAATTTTAGATGTGTGGTTAACTTGTTAAGTTACTCTAATTAAATTATCAAGTCAAAACTTGAAAATGTTATTGAAGAGACTCGAACCCATGACCTCCTGATCCAAGTCCACTTGCTATTACCATTGTGACGCATCCATCTATTTGTTAAATTTGTAAATCTTTTGTTATATGTATGTGTAAAATCCGAGTTAAAATAATATTTACCTATAATAACTATTAAATACTCCCTCCTATTCACCATTTTCTTCTCTATTTCCTTAAACGGATTATTCAGATTTTCTTTCCCTTTTCTTTTTTTGGAAACTTTTACTCTTATTTTATTCATTTCTCCCTCCTATCACCAAACCCCACCCAACTCACAATTCCTTATTTAATTCCTATTTATTCATTTCTCTCTCCTATCATCAAACCCCACTCAACTCACAATTCCTTATTTAATTCTTATTTATTCATTCATCTCTCCTATCACCAAACCCCACCCAACTCACAATTCATACTTTATTCCCCTCCTAAAACCTTGTACCCACAACAAAGGGGAACAAAATGGAGAATAAGGGGAACAAAATGGAGAATATACTTTTAGTTTAAAAATTCAATGTAATGTATTTGCTTAGTTAGTTAAATGTACTACAAAAAAATTGAACAAAATATTATATTTACTTATAGTAATTATTATCTGTACATATAGTTTACATTTAACTAGGTTTGCTGCCCGACCTCGTCCGGGCTACCTCTATTTACCATTTAAATTTTATTGTGTATAAAATATAATTGCGTTAGATTTTTTAAACACATACATTTACGATTTATAATATATTGTTCTATGCTATATCTTGAAATTACGATGAGATGCCAAATTTATCAACAAATTATGAGACACATTCACTTATTAAAGTCAATTTTTTTTAAATTACTACCTAATATAACTAATTATGCAACTTACTACCTACAACCCTACAACTAACTTCATCCTACTATTAAATTGACGGAAAATGGGACTATGTAACATTTTAGTCACCTGAGCATACTACTCTTAATGTCTAATGACTATTATGCCCTTAGTTAATACTACCCTGACATTAACTCATTCTAACTCTCACTCTCATCATTTTAACCTAAATTACCCAGATTTACTATCTTTTTACCTTCTTCATCAAATTCCTCTAGCTTGCACCATTGCTGACCCATCTTTCGTCTTTAATTCATCTTCCATTTCTTTATTTTTTACGTTGTTTAGTTTTTGTATTTCTTAATTTGATACCATAATTTCATAGTGAATATGCTTATTTGTAAAATTTGGGGGGTTTTGCGTGTTGCATAATTTCAATTGGAAAACTGGGGTTTTTTTTCATACTTTGATGTTGTGGATTAATCACCTTTATTTCGTCTTTAATTCTCGAAAATGTTGTAGATTAATTATTTATTTCGTTTTTAATTCTTGAAAATTGCGTCTTTAATTCTTAATTTGATTTTATGAAAGTGGAAGGATAGAAAAAAGAGAATAAGCGAGATTGAGAGGAGAGAATCTGAAAGAGAGATAAAGCTCAAATTACCAATGGAAGATGAAATGAAGGAGATGAATGAGAAAGAAAGGGATTGATAGATAATAAGAGAAGAGGAGTTGCATTAGAAAGGGTAGATTGGGTATAAATTATGTTTTGAAATAAAAGATGGGGATGTATGGCTCACTCAGGCCATTTTTTGAGAATTAGTACCAATTTCCGGCAAGCAGGTAATAGGATTTGTGTTATTGCAACTTTGTGGGTAGTAACTCGAATAATTAAGTATATATGGTAGTAAAATACAAATTTCTGACTATATTAGGTAGTAATTTGCCATTTATCCTTAATTTTATCAAGCTTATACACGGAGTATTTAAATAAATAAAATATTTTCTTAAACCGAATTGTTAGCTAGTTTTTCATACTTTCTCAGTTGTTTCTACTGTAACTTTTATAACATTTGTTTCACTACTGTTAGTTTCACTACTCCCGCCATCATTTTTTTTACTACTCCCACATTTAATACTGTTAATTTCAGTATTCTAATTCTTGCTACTATGACTTTCACTATTCTGACTTTTATTATCGTTACTCTTACCACTCAAATCAGTCAAATGTGCGATTACTATCATATTTACTACATCAACTATTGCTACAATTATTTTCACTATTTATTGAGTTATTTGCTAGTTACACAATTTTATCAGGCTTATATATTTAAATAAATTTATCAAATATTTGTTAAATCTTTTTCTTGCTTAATTTTATCATATTAAATTTTATATTAGTTTATTATCTAAATGTATTAGAGTATATTTAAATAAATACGAAATATTATACTAAAATAATATTAATCTAATACTCCGTATGAAATATTAGACTAAAATAAGTATTATATGGACCTATATTATACATTTAATTAGACCTGTCAAATTCCGGCTCGACCCGATCCGACCCGTTTTTCCAGGGTAAGGACCCGAAACTTTCGACCCGACGACCCATTTGACCCGAACTCGAAATGACCCGTTATTTTAGGGTCGAGACCCTACCCGAATGGATCGACCTGTTGGGTCGAAGATAAATCAGTAATTTTTTTAAAATATTAATATTTATATATTATATTTGAAAAAATAGGTAAAAAATTACTTTTTTTATTACTTTAAAAAAAACACAACTAAAAAGTCAAATTTATATAACTTTTATAATATTTGATAACAAAATAATTATTAAAAAAACTTTATTTTAATAATTATGTCAATATAATTAATGTGAACATTGAATATGATTAAAATATTACTTTAAAATATTTTTACATTTAAAAAAAAATTATTTTTATTAAAAAAATCGTTAAAAAAAGGCGTTATTATCATAAGTAAAAATATTTTGGAGATACATTAAATGTAACTATAGGTAAAAATAATAATTACCATAAGTAAATAAAATATTTTGTTCAATTTTTTCAAGTACATTAACTAACTCAACAAATACATTACATTGAATATAAACTAAAAGTATATACTTCCTCCTAGCCTGATTGTTGGTTTCCCTTTCTTTCGAACACCAAAATTAAGGAAATGAATTTGGACCACACAAAATACCCTACCCCACATGAAATTGAATTTAGACCACACATGTAAAATTATTAACCTAACCCTAAACTAACCACCTAAGGTTAAGTCACAATTGCCACGTGTCACGTTCTAATTGGCTGTGTATGGAAATTTCCATACACCTCGTGTATGTGTATCAACTTCCATATTAATACGGATTAAGTATCATCTCACGTGTGCATTTAAGACAAATTTGTTGCTTTTCGTTATGCATTATGTAATGCTTTTGTTTTGTTATAACTTCTTGACCAGTTTTAAAATTTAATACGGATATACCCGTCTTATATAAGAATTTGTGAATCTTATAAGATATAAGCTCATCAACTCTTATAAAGAAGGCACTTTTCTAAAATGTTTTAAATGAATTTTATGAATTTTTCGCTATTCCTAAATTTCATCAAGTGACGGATTTGCCATCTATATGGTGAACAATTTTTCTTTATCTTACTGAATAGTTTGTGTACGTAAAACGTATGAGCCAAAGTGAGTTGAGCACTTGAGTTTTATATATACTCCCTTCATTCCATCCCCTATATACTAAATGAATAGGAAAAACTCAAAGTTTTTCTGTCTAAAATCAATCAATCAATCAATTAATCAATACTATATATTAATTCCAGAAACCAAGGGACTTTAATGTAATTAAATAAATCTATACAAATTAATTATACTATATAGTTTTTAATCACTAGCGCCGTGTGATGGACCTGAACAAGGGAATTCAATGTAAATATTATATAGTTTTGGGTTGAAGTATAAATTTAAAGAACAACAGAATATGGCGAGTTTCCTTAAATAAACAGGCTCTACTTATGGTATTAATTAGTATAAATATGTTAATTATTTAACATACACAAATATAATATAAGTCGTTATATTTTGGATATTATTAAAAGGTAAATAAATCATTTTAGATTTCCAAAAAATATAATATTCCAGTAATTCATTAGATTTGTAATTTAATTAGTAAATAATAATTGCTCTTAAATAATATTCTAATCTAATATTTCAGATTTCTTAATGTATATAACTTTAATACAACTATATAATCATCAACTAATATGATAGTAACCACCCATGTAAGTAGTAAAAGCAATAATAGTAGAAACAGTAGTGAAAGTCATACTATTAGCAACGGGAGTAGTGAAATTAACAGTAATAAATGCGGGAGTTGTGAAAGAAAAAATAATGAGGGCGGGAGTAGTGAAAGTAATAGTAGTCACAGCATATGCAAGTAACAATAGAAACAACGGAGAGAGTATGAAAAATTAATTAACAATTCGATTATTAATTTATTTAAATATATGAGTTTGACAAAACTAACGGATTAACCGTAAAAATAGTAGGTAGTTAAAGAAACAACCGAATCAGAAAAAAAATCTTGAACGTAATAGTATTAACAGGGGATGTAGTGAAAGTAATAATATTAACAGCGGAAGTGGTAATTGTGTCTCATAATTTGTTGATTAATTTTACATCTCATCATAATTTCAAGATATAAATTGTAAATGTATGTGTTAACAAATTTAGTGAATCATATTTCATATAAAATAAAATTTAAATGGTAAATAAAGGTAGTCCGGGCGTAGCCGGGCATCAAACCTAGTATTTCCCCTATTTTGATATAATCTCTTATTTTATTTCCTATTTCAATATAGTTCCCTATTTAAGATTTGCTTCTAGGTTTTTTGATGATAAAAATTTCGTTCTTGGTAAGATAAGTTATAGCTAAAAGATATGTTATTAAAAAAATTATAAAACAATATCATTAAATCTGTGTAAAGATTTTTTTCATTAAAATACACATTTCATGTTATGAATATTACTTAATTTTTTTATCTCTCAAATCAAAATATAATGATGAAAAACGTTAAAAAATAATGAATTGTCAATTTACACTATAAATATAGTAATACTAAAAGATAAAATTCTATAAACACCGTGCATGCATTGCACGGGGCTTATACTAGTTTGATTCTAATTGAATATATAGAATCAAACGAAATGGTATAAAATATATATAGAATCAATTGAAATGGTGGGAGTTAGGGGTGAGCAAAACTAGATATCCGATACGGTTTTGGAATCCGTATCGGATATCCGGTTTTTAAATCTCCTTTTTTAGTATCCTTACCAGATACGGTTTTTTGTGTATGTACAGAAATCGTATATCCGGTTTTTTCGTATATCCAGAAACCGTATATCCGGTTTTCAGACTTACTTATGTAATTTAATATATTTTTTTCTTTCATATGTGTGATTGTTTGTTTTTTTAGTAACTTAAAAGTGTTAAAAAGTTATAAGAGAAAATAACTTATAAAGTTTAATACTAATAAGGTTTAATCACCAACATATTGGATATTTTGTGATTTCTGTATATATTTTAATATTTTATTCTACAAAAAAGCAACCGTATTGGATACGTATATCCGGTTTCATATTTTGCCGATCCTTATCCGATATGAGTTTTAAAGAACCGTATCGAATATCCAAAAATTCGTATCGGATATCCGAAAATCCGTATAATTAAATTCGTATAGCACATTAGATATGTATAATAAAACTGTATCGTATAATTTTACTCAGCCCTAGTGGGAGTATTTTCGAGTCATATGGCCGTGCGAAGCTCCTACGAGGTGGAGTACATATTATTGTCTCATCTACGACCGTCTTTGTGCTCCTTTCAAGTAATGAACAATCGTATACAACAAAAATACAAAATCATGTGACTAGACTAACGACATTTCATCGTCCTATCTATCTACACAAACTACAAACGATGGACTCTCATTGCATATTTCCAACCATTGGCTCTAATTAGCTATAATCTTATCCTCACCTCCTTCACTTGGAAGGAATGCATGATGCATGCCTAACGTCATCTCATTATTCATCATCATCCATCTTTAAACTGTCCATATTACCTTTTTAGTGACTAGTATATAAGTCTATAACACTTTAAAATCTTAATTAGTTTATAGTTTAGCGCATTTTATTCCCGGAGAGTCAGATCATCGTTTTTGGCTCGGTGTTTTGCCTTGACACATTACTACTTTGATTGAGGCTGATTTACATAATGATTAGTAAACCCTCTGCAATTTCTTCAGAAAAAAAAAAAGAAAAAAAGAAAAAGAAAATGGACATCACCGATCCACCATAGTAATTGAATAACACAATTCATCAACACTTTCATAATTTCTGCTCATGTAGATCATAATAAACTATAGTTATTATATTTATCTTGATAATAATAATAAGTGTTTCTAGTCAAACACAACCTAATATTTACCTTTTTTTTTTCCGACCTAATATATTACGGAGCACTCCGTATTTTTTTTTTTTCCCTTAACTTTTCACACATTTGTTTTTTGAAATAAATAAATAATTCATTAATAGAATGTCATACGACACTTACAAATGATATCTATAATCGAAAACGATTTTATTAGAAACCAAAGAAAAATAATTTTCTTATAAATTAGGGATCTCAAACCATAATCTGACAATTCGGCTCGGCCTCGTATCGCTATCATACACATTTTAGTTTAGCCTTATCGTCCAATAAATAAGTATGGGGAAACAAACACTTCATGCCTTTTAATCTATCATAGACGGGGGATTTTGAAAAGTGGTGTCGTTATAGCTATTCCAATGCATAATCATTTAGCAACAAAAAATTCTTTCTAAGTCTACTGTATAACTATATATAACGTTACAGACCTTAAAACGGGTCAGATAATATGAATAAGACAAAAGCAGAATGCATATGAAAAAACAAAAGATTTGTCTTAAATGCCTAAGCGAGACGATATTTTGACCGATATTTGCAGTTAGTCTTCCGTCTTAAGGCCGGAAGACTAACAACATAACGAAAAGATTGCAAATTTCCGACCTTACCCTACAATAGGCTAAAAATTTCGAGGGTGGTGTATTTGTTATTGTGGTTCGATCGAATCAAGAGATAAAGGGAAATAACGTATCATCTGTAGATATAAGTTTGGGTAAGAACCTATAAAATGGGTAATTCACAAGATCCACTCATTTGAGAAATCAGAAAGAATGGTTATGTTTTGGAAGTTTAAGAAGACTTGAAAAGACTTTGTTTAATTTAGAGCTGGCAAGAATGGCTTCTTCTACTTTATAGGAATACCATGTGATTTTATTGGACCACTATCTTCATCACTATCTTACCTTTTCTCTTAAGACTCAATTCACTGTCGCCTAGCTCCTTAGCTTATTCAGGATCTCGATCAGCCGTTTTTAATTATAGCTAATGACAATACTTAACGAGAAAGAGAAGGTTAACTATGGTTAATAACCCCTTAGCTTCCATGCATGTATGCTCATGCTCTATGCACACCATTGAACTAAATACTCTCGACCTGAGTTCCGACCACGATTCCTAAAGAACCGGAACTAGCTAGGTATAATTAGTTGTATCTACATGAGATAATCAACCTTTTACCCGCTGATATGAGTCGTAAAGTCTTTGAGCTTTCGGCAATAAACAGAAACTTGCATACGTACTATATGTCTATATGCATGCGGTTCTAAGTTACTTTGTATCGGCTATCACCCTGCTTCCCCGGACCCTCCCCTTGATGTATTTGAACCTTGGTTTCCTTTCAGAAAAAAAGACTGAAAAAATCTACTTTGTAAGAGTTTGGTTATGGAAACCTCACTCTAAAAACATGAAAATTTCCAAAATAATTAGCCTATATATTTTCAACTCATACACACTACAAGTAACCATGTTAGATCCTTGAAGCTGACTCCAATTTGTCTGTTTTTGCAAACGATTGACCCATGAGCACTTAAATCAACTGATAAGGGGTTGTTCAAATTTACCTAGAGGTCTTGAGTTAAAAACCTAGCAGGGCCATCTCGGGATTCTCTAGATATGGAGCCCTAGTATATAAATGTGGCTACCAAGTCTTGAACATGAGATTTAGTGTTTAAAAACCTAATTACTATCCACCAAGACACTATCTTTCATTAAAAATTTTGTGTACTACATTTATTTATTCTTACTTTTACATTGATTTCTGCCCAAAAAATTTGAGGCCATGTATTAGGAGATTGGGCCTATACTAGGCCCAACTACCATTAGGGTTTGTCATTAGGGTTAGGGTTTTCCATTAAGTTGGGAGGTATTATAAATACCTCACCATATCGATGTAAAAGATCATCAATCAATAATACATTCTCCCTTATTATCGTCTCCCCTCTATAATCTTACCATATTGATAACAACGCCCACCGGTGGGATTCACGTTCGATTTCAATTTAGCCGTATTTTTCATTTAAAAAAAAAAAAAAAAAAGAGTGGATCCAACCTTGCAGCCGTGATTCTTTGGGTAAATCTTGATAACAATGTTTGCTTTGACATGTGCAATGATAAAAGATGATGTTAGTGCTCTAATAAAGAGAGCACTAGACAATCTTTGCAATTTGAAAGATTCAATTACACTTGAATATATTTCTCAAGTTACCCAAAGTGGCGGTAGCATTGTTAGATAGATACCCATATTTATTTTAACCTACATACAACCCGAGAGAGCCTTTCAATGAAATACCCTATCACCCTCATAAAAAAAAAAAAAAAAAAAAAAATCTCCTTGGTTTATCTTTGAAACTTGGTTACTCTTTTCAATTCCGTTTAAGGTGGTGTCTAAATCAATTTGGAGTCCGAAAAACTTAGCGTTCTCCTAATATTGAAATTGACGGATAATTTTCCGTTTTATTGATATTTGTCAGGTTCGATTAGGGTTCCTGCAAATTAACTCATACTTTCGACAAGTCCGAAAAAATTAACGTTCTTGTTCGAAGAAATTTTCTAGCGAGTCTTATACTCGTTTATCTTACCAACCAACCTTGTGGAGATGAAGAGAGTTAATGAAGATTGAAGAAGATGAAGATTGAAGATTTCTGTTTTGTTCTGTACCTTTTTCTTTGTATTTCTCCAATCGTAAAATTCGTACTATGTACTGCCTTTACGATTGCGGGAGGGTATTAGGAGATTGGGCCTATACTAGGCCCAACTACCATTAGGGTTTGTCATTAGGGTTAGGGTTTTCCATTAAGTTGGGAGGTATTATAAATACCTCACCATATCGATGTAAAAGATCATCAATCAATAATACATTCTCCCTTATTATCGTCTCCCCTCTATAATCTTAACACCATGTGCAACCGCACAGCCCGCATGAGCCCATAGACGGCCCTGACCCGAGGAATATAGCAATGTTAAAACTCATGAGGGAGAGCTTTACCGTCCTAGCAATCATATCTAGCTCGAATCAGGACTAAACCATACAGTATACTTGGAAAAATTTATGACGATGAAACCTGATTGAGCTGTTTAACCAGAACTGTCATGCATTAATCAATCAATTATTAGCATATTCTGGTATTAGTTATCAGCAAATGACTGTATTGATATAATATCTGCTTTTTATGAAGGGATCTTTGCGTTGACACTCAGACAAAAAGATATCGTTTGTCTTACTCGATGAATAGGGCCAATTGATCACATGCACTACATTTTCACGTACAGCCCATAATATATCGTCTCGTCTAAGATTAACCCCATTTTAGGCCCTACGTACGTAACAACTTGTACAAAATCCTTCCTATATATAGGGTCGTAAATGCATGTTAATATAGTACACACAACTCGAATTAAATCAAAACATAATAATAATAATAATAATAACTAATATTTTTAAAGATGATGATCCCTATCTTCATCTTTTCCCTCCTCATTACCCTCTCTAGTGCTAGCGTGTCCGACTTTTGTGTCGCTGACACAAACCAAGCCGACACCCCATCCGGCTACCCATGCAAACCCGCATCCAAAGTCACTGTTAATGACTTTGTCTACTCCGGCCTAGGCAAAGCTGGAAATACCTCAAACATCATCAATGCGGCTGTGACTCCCGCATTTGATGCCCAATTCCCAGGCCTGAACGGCCTAGGAATCTCCATGGCCAGGCTCGACATAGCCACTGGGGGAGTCGTGCCAATGCACACCCACCCCGGGGGTAGCGAAGTCCTCATCGTTATCCAAGGGACCATCTGTGCTGGATTCATATCTTCGGCTAATGGAGTGTACTTCAAGACACTTAACAAAGGTGATATCATGGTTTTCCCACAAGGGCTTCTTCATTTCCAGATTAATTCAGGTAAATCGACTGCTCTTGCTTTTGTCGGGTTTAGCAGCCAAAGCCCTGGACTTCAGATCCTTGATTTTGCTCTCTTTGCTAACTCATTGCCTTCTGAGTTGGTTGAGAAGACAACTTTCTTGGATGATGCTACTGTGAAGAAGCTCAAGGGTGTTCTTGGTGGTACAAACTAGTTTATTCTACCTTTAATCATTTAGTTAAATCGGATTTGTGTGTTTTTTGTTCATGTTATTTTCAATTTATAGAGAATGAACTAGGGAAATGGTGTTGAACGGAAATCAGAGAGATTTTCCTAGTCAAGAAAAAAAGTACTCGTATTATGTAATGTCTGTTTTGATTAATTTCATTTCGTTGTTAATTCCAATAAAAAAATTGTTTTATAGGTTTTTTTCATCAAACTCTGCATGAAAAATGAGATGGCACTGTCAGAGAACACTTAATTTGAGTACCATCCAAGACATATTTATAAATCACTTAATAATTTTAATTATTCTCGTTTAACTTTGAAATTTCAGACTTAGTAATACTGAAGAATAATTTAAGACATCCCCTTTACTACTAAGAGAATAAAATTCTCTTAGTTTTCCCTCAAATCCTTCTATCTAAATAAAGAAACAAGTGAAACTTTCTTTTTTTAAACTATTATCTTTTAATTAAAATATAATCTTATAATCCCTATACTAAACTAAAAGAATAAGGATTGCTAAAATTTTCCCGCTCAGTTTGGCCCCTATTGAAAATATTCTTTTATTGATTGACACGCAATTAATAAAGAGGCAATTAGGAAATAAAAAATCTTTGTACGTACATAAAATAATTGTACACAATTAATAGAGACGCGAAAGATTGCTTAACTTTTCCCTCCCATATTTAATAAAATCTTTTAACACACAATTGATTGACACAAATGGGCCTATACCGAAAAAATCTTTTAATCAACTTCCTATTTAATAAAGCATTCACACCATCAATCTTCCCATAAAAACTGAAAATAAATAAAAAAATATATTAATGTAAAATTTCCCCGCTCAGTTTTGCCCCTATTGAAAATATTCTTTTATTGATTGACATGCAATTAATAAAGAGGCAATTAGGAAATAAAAAATCTGTGTACGTACATAAAATATTTATACAAAATTAATAGAGACGCGAAAGATTGCTCAACTTTTTCCTCCCATATTTAATAAAATCTTTAACACACAATTGATTGACACAAATGGGCCTATACCGAACAAATCTTTTAATTAACTTCCTATTTAATAAAGCATTCACACCGTCAATCTTCCCATAAAACCTGAAAATAAATAAAAAAATATATTAATGTAAAATACGAAATAAAAAAGATAACATACTGATATTTTAATATTAAAACCACAAGATTAAGCACAAGACAAAAACAAAAGATAACATACTGATATTTTAAAAAGATTAAGCATCTCCCTAACATATTTTAAAAAAATATTTTATAATTTCATATTTTAAAATAGAAACAAAAAGAAAAAATAAGCATTATATACCGAACAAATCTTTTAATCAACAAAATTATAATACTACTATATAACTTTATTGGGGTATATCCAAAAAAAAAAAATGGTTCCATAATAACATATTATAGTAATCAATCCTCTTACCCCCCTATAATCCTATTAATTATAACTAAAACTAAAAGATTAAGTCTATAAAATTTTCCGATCAATTCAATAACAAAATAGTGACTATATATTAGATTATATTATTCCATAATAGTCAGCTATTATTTTTTTAATAATAAAAATAGGTTCACAAAAAATAATTTAATCTAAAAATCCTTTGAATAGTAAACTTTTTTTTTAATAATATTACTAACATTATAAGCAGTACATTTCAACATTCTATTATGAGTACAACTCATTTATGTAAACATTTTAAATTTATACGACCTCTATATATTCAACCCTCAAAAGTACCGTGTTTTAGCACGGGATCTCAACTAGTTAAACTTTAATCTTATAACTAAATTGAAAATTGTGATTTTTTCATCAAAATAAAATAAAATTGATGTTAAACTATAAATTATAAGTTGGTAAATTTTTCATTAAATGTAATAATTGAACTTTAGAGAATAACTTGACATATGCTTACTATTAACGTTATGACAAAAACAAAAATTATTAAAATAATTGGAGAAAATTTATAAAATTGAAATCCTTAATTTTTTTTAAAAACAATATCTAGATTTCATAAAAATACACCTTTCATAACTTTAGTTTTTCATTATAAATAACACCCTAGAAAATAAATATTCCATATATACCGCGCATTGCGCGAGATCTATACTAGTTTGGTATAAGGGTGGTATAAATTTATTTTTTAATAAAGTCTCTGCCATTTTATAAGACTTTTAAGCTTATTACAGTATATTTTTTGTATAAAATAATAAAAGATAAAAAATTAATGAACTATTTGTACATCAATTATTTTTTCTTAAGTACTTAATTTTTTTCCTTTTTTTTATATAAAACATAATTTATAGAACTGGAGGATTGTCTCTTTTAAGATATAACACATATTAAGTCCACAATAAACAACAAACACTAGCGACTTAAAGGTTGAGACATTAATACCTCACAATTAGACCTGTCAAAACTCGACCCGACCCGAAAACCCGAACCGCCCGACCTGTTTTTTAGGGTTACAGACCCGGTTTTTTGACCCGCGATACGTTTGACCCGAACCCGAAATGGCCGGTTATTTTAGGGTCGAGACCCGACCCGAACGGGTCGACCCGTTGGGTCAAAGGTAAATCAAGAATTTTATTAAAATATTAATATTTATATGTTATATTTGAAAAAATAGTTAAAAAAATATTTTTTTATTACTTAAAATTACAAAAACAACTAAAAAGTTAATTTTATATAACTTTTATAATATTTAATAATAAAATAATTATTAAAAAAGCTTTATTTTAATAATTATGTCAATATAATTAATGTAAACGTTGAATATGATTAAAATATTAATTTTAAATATGTTTTACATTTTTAAAAAATATTTTTTTTAATTAAAAAATCGTTTAAAAAAGACGTTTGAAATTATTTTTTGACCCGTATTCTGACCCTAACCCAACGATACGATATTTTAATTAAAATTAAAATATTAATTTTAAATATGTCAATATAATATTTAATGTCTGTTTTGATTAATTTCATTTCCTTGTTAATTCCAATAAAAAAAAATTGTTTTATAGATTCTCTTTAATCAAAGTTGCATGAAAAATGAGATCCCGTCACCAGATGACACTTAATTTAAGTACCATCCAGGACGTATTTATAAATTACTTAATAATTCTAATTATTTTCGTTTAGCTTTCAAACTTCAGACTTATACTGAAGGGAAATTTAAGACATTTGGTCTAAAATAATTTTTTATTAAATTGTCTTCCATTTTATAAGACATTTATGCATATAATATTTTTGTATAAAATAATAAAAAATAAAAGTTGAATTAGCTAATTATTTTTTTTTGAAACCCAATAGGGGTAAATTCATTAAGAGGAACCAAGAAAATATTGAGCTACCGCCGACAACTGATCAATCCAAACAGTTTTACCAACTACACTCGGTGACACATGCGCAAGAGCATGAACAACCTCATTGTTTACTTTACTAGTAAAGAACCAAACTACAAAATGAAAAGAGGAACAAATACGTAAAATGTCATCTAGCACTAAGAAGAACGTGCTTCAACCAGTCTTCCTCGCCTTAAGAGCATCAACAACTTGCGAGCAATCGCTTTCCACAATGATCGAATAAGGCCCCGCTCTAATTAGCTAATTATTAGTCGTACATACATCAATTTTTTTCCTCTAAGTACTTAAGTTATTTTTTTTTTCTAAAAAACATCATTTATAGAATTGAAGAATGTCTATTTTAAGATATAACACATATTAATTCCACAATAAACAACAAACACTAGTGACTCAATGGTTGAGACATTAATACCTTACAAATTACAATGAAGGTCGACTCGGGTTCAAAATTTCAAATCTCCAAAGAAAAATATGATTCAACTTGTCGCTGACTCGAAGCTACCAATTGCATCTGCAGCCATTATAAGTACAATGTCATTAACAGAAAAGCCGCTACCAATTGCATCTGCAACCTTCTTAGCTGATCTCTTCTCAAAGACATGCAATTTTCAAATGAGGTGAAACCTTTAATTGTTCGCTACACTCAATAAGGATGTTGATATAAGGACCACAAGGGGGACTTCTCCTTCAACAAAACATTAACAGGGTTAATAAATTCGAGACAATGACAAAATTACTCGAGGATTAACACGCAAAACGCAATCCTTCCCAAATAGCAACCACCTCAAAAATAAAGGGGTTTCGGGCAGACAACCGGACTGACCAGCCCCACACCACAAGATTTTTTGCAATTAGATCAAAATGAGCGCCTATTTTATTTTAGGGTTATTCTACGTAGTAACCCTGTGTTTTTTAAAATTCTAGCTGGTAACCCTTCGTTTTTCAACCACCCACATGGTAACCCTGAACTTATTAAAAACAGTTCTCCATGACCCTAAACTTTTATTCCGTTAAAATGTTCCGTTAGTTTGCATGTTTATTAGAGTTGGCCTTGTTTGTTGGATTTCAAATATGCTTAAATTGCAAAGTAACTGTTGTCTTCTCAACTCAATTAAATAAATAAACCCCAAATTTTCCTAACAAATAATCATATTATAAGTATTGTAAGAGTATAATTCATAATCTTTTTATTATTATCATTATTATTATCATTATTTTTAGTGCTTAACAAAGAATATTAAAGTAGTAAATATACCGAAACACATCTTACCTTTGTACTTTAATTAGATTGGACTATAATTAGATTGGAGTATAATTGTTAATATTAATATTATTATTATATTTATAAAAAAAAAAACAAAGGTGACATGTGCATGTTTCGGTATACTTAATACTTTAATATTCTTGTTAAGCAAAAAAATGATGATAATAATAATAATGATAATAAAAATATTATGAATTATACTTTTATCACACCTAGAATATGATTATTTGTTAGGAAAATTTGGGGTTTATTTATGTAATTGAGTTGAGAAGACCACAATTACTTGGTCATTTAAGCATTTGATGTCTTAAAAACAACCCAAGTCCAATAAACATGCAAACTAACGGAGCATTTTAATGGAATAGAAGTTGAGGGTCACAAATAGGTTTTTTTGATAAGTTCAGGGTTACCATGTTGGTGGTGGAAAACGAAGGGTTACCAGGTAGAATTCAAAAAAACACAGGGTTACCATGTAGAAAAACCCTTTATTTTATAAATATTTTGAATTTTATCCAACAACAACATCAGAGTCTTAATTCCAAAATGATTGGGGTCGGCTAACATATATCATCCTTTAGAACCGTCCATGGGTGAACGCACACCCCAAAATGCGAAAATATAGAAAAGGAAAATTGAGAAACAAAAGGGGAGTGAAACATAGTACAAAAGTCAAGGTAAACTTATAGGTTTTCAAATCGAAGTCCAGATTTCTTTTATAAAAACTTAGAATTTAAATCGAGAATAAAAATTAAAACGATTTTAAAAATCGAAGTAAAACGTAAGGGCTGGAATATTTTAAAAGTGAACCAAGTATTATATAAGAAAGTTGTTGGTAAAAAAGTGTAATAAATCCGAAAAGAACAAATAAATTTTTAAAAATAAAAAAAAACACTAAATATTTCAAATAACTTCAAATACTAAAAATCAACATGTATTATTTCCCTCCATTGTACCCTATCCATCACCATTTCCTTATCAAGACCGAGAAATCTCATATCGTGCTCTATCACTCTCAGACATGTCTGTTTTGATATCCCTCTACTCCTAACAACCTTTTCTGTTCCCCAGATCTCCAGCCTCATAACTGGTGCGTCCATTATGTGCTTGACTCATCAATTCTAATAGAAGATATTACGGTATATTAACAATATACCATAATCGGAATAATATTAGTATTATAGAATAAGATTTATTATGCTACTACAATTGGATGATATGATTATTATCGTCAGATCTTTGGAGTAGTATAATTGCGATATCATTATAATTGTTTCAAACACGAACGAATTATCAATAAGAATCCTTTTTATGAATTCGCCTCTTCTCAATTCTATTATGGGTATCAGAGCCTCACACTCTTGAGGCCTAAATACACGATATTTCGCCGCCTGTCGGTGGGCATATGATATACAACACCCACCGGTGGGATTTCGCTACTAATTTCAGTTTACTCGTACTTTCATCTTAAAAAAAAAGGACGATTGAATAGTTTTGGTTCGTGGCTAAACAAATTGAATTGACCAATGGTGGCTTTCAACTTTAGCAAATCTATCATTTTGACTTATATACACCGTAATGGTGTTGCTTTGATCTGAATTACACCCAGATGGTGTTTTTCAATGGCCGCTTTTATCATCTGATGAGATGGTACTCCGACGTTTGGACTGCATTCATCATGTGATGATTGGTGAAGTGGGGCGTTATAATTATTGGCGATTTACGCGAAACTCGGTATGATGAGTCCTATACGCATCGACTGCTGAGTTACGCACCGACATTTATCAAGTTCGAAAAGATGCGACGTTCTTGACAATGAAATTTCAACGATTTAGTGGGTTCGAAAAGCGACGACGTTCCCGCCCAACGAAGCCGATTCGATAAGCGTGGCGTTCCTCTTAAAGATCGAAGGTTTAAGAAAAATGGGCTTATTGGTCTTTGTTTACCTTGCAAACCCATGGAAATTTAGACAAATTACCATGGGTTTGAGGGGGATGATAGAAGATATTACGGTATATTAACGATATACCGTAATCGAATTAATATTAGTATTATAGAATAAGATTTATTATGCTACTAAAATTAGAAGATATGATTATTATCTTCAAATCTTTGGAGTAGTATAAATGCGATATCATTGTAATTGTTTCAGACACGAACGAATTATTAATAACAATCCTTTTTATGAATTCTCCCCTTCCGAATTCTATTAACACTCACCGATTTCGCCTTATTCTCTTTTTTTGTGTAAAACATAAATAACAGTTCCAAAAAAAATCGAACAGAATAAATGTTTCTTGATTATCAAACTTGTAAAAATTGATTTAGAGTAGATAATTATTTCTCTTTAAACATGCAATGGCAAAGATGATCAGTATACAATTAATGCAACAAATTGTTAGTAATGTTAAGATTAACATGTTCAACATAAGTAGTCCAACTTCTGCGTAAAATGCGACTCTCTAAAAATGACTAGTTTGTCCCACCAAAGAGACCCTTGAGTTTCTTAACCTCAGCATCATCCAACAAAGTTACTTTAAACGATGTGAAACCAGAGAATGATGAAGAAATATTATTTATTTACTTTAGCATACAACCCAACATACATATATACATGAAAGAAGATCCTATCATATCTTTAACTAAGGAAACAAACTCCTACAAATAAGGCTAAACGATATACATATTCTAATTGTTATTATATGTCGATATCATTACTAGAATTACAATATTTACTATATCGAATAATATCTTCCGATATTATTCTCATACTCCCCCTCAAGTTGGGGCACTTGGCAAGCCTAGTCTCAACTTGCGTTGTAGATGATCGAATGCTTCACTTCCGAGTGCTTTCGTGAACAAGTCCGCCACTTGTTCTTTACTGCAAACGTAGAACATATTAATTGTGTTGGTGACTAGATGTTGTCGAACAAAATGATAATCAATTTCTATATGCTTTGTTCGATCATGAAATACCCGGTTTTTGGCGATATGGATCATCGCTTGATTATCACAAAACAAGGCCATGGGTTTTGAATGAAAAATTCCCAATGATGCAAGAAATGCCTTCAACTAAATAAGATCACTCGTAGCCGCTGCCATGGCTTGATACTCGGCCTCTGCTGTTGACTTAGCAACCGTCACTTGCTTCTTTGCTCTCCACGATAGGGGACTGTCCTGGCGAGATACAGTACCCACTTAGAGACCATCTTGTCAACGGACACTTTGCCTAATCCGAGTCACAATACCCTCGTAACTGTAGGTCCGAGTCTTTGCTTAGGATGTGTGGACAGCGGGGGGCCCACGGGGGCGTTTGGGAGGAAGAGAACAAGCGTTTGCATTTTTGTTGGAGTCGCCACCAATTTTTATGGGAAATTGGAACCGTTCGAATACCTCGTGTCATGTCTAGACACAAAGTAAAGACATGAACACTAAGCAATCGTTACCCTTAGCATTCTATGTCTAGAATGACTCTCGTGGATGCCAATGAACACGGGTGCTCACAGAGATCTGGAGTAAGGGGTGAGGGTACGTATTAGGAAGCTCTTTTGATCGAACACCTAATCCCGCCCGCCTCGATAGCGGCCTCTACTAATGATTAGGGAAATTATCTATACTCGATATATTGTCGATTATATGCATGCAATGCAACATCCAAGTTTTAATCCTAGCATGTGAGAATTAACTAAGTCGGTTGACAATTAGTTTAACATACAATTGGGTCAAAGTAGGATTTAATGTTCAATTACATGTGAAAACATACAAGTAATACAAGAAATATGACAAATACAATAAAGAAAATTGCAATAAAGAAAATTACAATAATTACAATGGATTAGGCGATTTATGTCGAAAATACTTTTAAAACGGATAATTTGAGAAAACGAATAAAAGAATAAATCAACGATCAAATCAGAAGGTGATAATACGAGTAATAGTTAATTATAAGTAAGCTAAATAATTGAGTCAAGGCAAAAAACGGAGTTCAGGGACATAATTCAACCCGGAACAGGCGCAGCAGAGCTGCGTCTCTTGGAATAGGCGCAGGAGTTGCTGCGTCTGTTCCTGACCTGAATTCTGGCTGTGAAGCCGGAATTGCGTGTTGTTAATACTCGTTGGTAAATTTAATGATTGATTAAATTATTTACTCGGATGAAAGTGATTAATAGGTTAATTACATGTGACTAAGGGTCATAAAACAATAAAACATGGATAAGACGGAATTAAGACGGATTAATTACATGGATGAACGATTGATTAGTGACATGAGTGAATGAAATAAACAAGACAAGATAAATTAACGACGAACACGACGATAGACAGATGAGAATATATCAAAGGGTCGAATTACAGAAACTCAATATGAACAAATTGAATCTCTACAACCCGGATTGAAATTAATGACGAAAACCCGCAAATATGAGATTATTAGGGATTTAAGTCGGATTTATGACGAATTAAACATATTAAAGATGATAATTAATATACATGTGAGGTTATTATGCTATTGTATCAAAGAATTGACGAAAACAAACGAAAACAAAACAAATAAACGAATTACAGAGGACGGAGGAAGAAGAAAAGAAGCAGGAACTGCGGCAGCCTCACGAAGAGACGCAGCAGGTACTACGCTCCTTTGAAGAGGCGCAGCAGTTGCTGCGTCTTTTCTCGACGTCTGTCTACTAGAAATCCGTAAAAAGAGGTTTTAAACAAGGCTTTAGAAATCGGTTTTAAGGAGGTATTTTCGACATAAACCTTACATTAGTGATACAAAAAGGTAAATACAATAATAAAAGAGAGAATTTACACCCTCTGACTTACATGTTGACGAAACGAGAAAGACTAAGATATCGATTAGTGATGCTCGACGCGAATGTAAAGAAAGTGCCCTCGTGAGAGGAAAACGATTAGATTAATTAAGTTGATTATGGTGGAGTTGGTCAAATTGGTCGGTCATGCAAACGAGGCTGGTACTCAGAAGGATCCGAGCTTACGTGGTCGAAAGTTCAAGCACGTAGACGCCAAAAAGTAAGAACAAAGGTCTAGAATGCAAAGGGAGAAGAGAAGGGCGGACACTCGCTTGAGAAATATGAGGAGCGAAGGCTCCTATTTATACTAATCACGTGAAGGAATTAGGGTTTCGGAGACTCTTTGGAAGTGAATCTCGGAAAGATATGAAAAAGATACGAGAAATATGCGAGAGAAGGACTGGGAAGAGGCGGTTAGATCACTGCGTCTCTTGGAAGAGGCGCAGCACCTGCTGCATCTGTTCCAAAGTGGTTTCCTCCTGCGGAAGAAAGATTTCCGTGTTTAAGTTATGGTAGGACGGAATAATTTGGTTTTCCTTAATATTTTATGCGAATATTACGGGAAATTGCTTGCCAAAGGATAAATATTGTGAAATATTTATAAAATATGGAATAGAAATATCCGGAACATTCCAGAACATTCTGACTCGGGATTTAACGGTTATCAGAAAATGAAGACGGTTTTAGGCCCGGACTCCAAATGTACTCTAATTACTGTCAAAACGACCGTATCGGCACGTAGATGACAACTAAGAGGTAGACATTAGTATTTGAGCAATCACTTGACGATAAACTTACGAACTGTCACAAATCGTTCCGCGTAGCAAACATGCGGCCCAATCATCACCGGGTGGTTTGCGAGAGGTGCAGAAATGAGGTATCTATAGAGCCCCCACTTTGACTGAGGCTTGGACAAGGCAAAAGTCAAAGTATAGCCATCAGGTCAATCAAAGATTACAACCTGACGACTATGGCGACGCGAGGCGGTTCAAGGGGTCTGAGCCAAGGACCTGTCGTCGGGAACATTTTATAGTCCGTCGACTATCGGGAGGGTCGTTTAAAGTCCATTAGACTACGTAAGGAGGCTCGCCTTGACCATAAGAAGAAACCATACCTGAAACTTCTTGAGAGACGCTTCCGGAGGTGCATAGGAGCTATTGAGCTAAGGTCAAGCGTGGGAGCTAAATAAGATGAGTAGCAGGACACAGGCGGGAACTGCCGAGAATAGACTGCTTGGGTAGTCTCTGAGAAATAATTGCGAGTAGCAGGACACAGGCGGGTGTTGGGGCTGGTGTCCTTTACAGTTAGTGCAAGGACTTATAAATCTCTAAAAGGATCAAAGGGTATACTTTTGTATTATAATCAGTTGGTCCACGTTTATCAATAACGGTTGGCTTGCTAGATAAGTTTGACGTTATTGTCATACAGATGGCGGTGATCAACTGGTCCCTAAAAGTCACACCTATAGGATACGTTTGAGAGATGTGACGGTATGAAAATACAGTCATGTTGATGCCAAAGTTGACTAAGCAGTTAGTCGGAGTCATTGACTAATAATTAGTCAAACGCGATGTTGAGATAATTATTTAATCCAGATTAAATAATATTGGCTAAAGCGAATTAAACGATTAATTCAGTAAATTAAATATAAACGATTATATTTAATTAATGTATATTGAATTAATTATACAATATTGTCTTTGTCGGACATGTATTAATATATCAGCTAATCCTTGTTACTAGACGATATATTAATAACCGATAACCGATGACGATTTATAATAAAACCGTGTCATATACATTTAGCGAATTTCGGGTCGAACCACGAGTTAAAAATAAGAGAAAGTGGAAAGCCCACTCTCCCCTATTGAGGCTCACGGCCGAACCCAAGCAACAAAAGGAGAGCTTTCTCTCCTTTTGCCCTAATCAATTTTCATTTTGTAAAATTATTAGGGTTTTGAGAACATTTCCTCTCAAAACCTAGATCTCACATCTAAAGAAACTCACACAACAATTCTCTCAATATTGCAAGGCAATTAGAGAATACATTTCTAGCACAAGGGCATAGTCTCAGACGCTCTTGGGTGCAACGATTAGGAGGAAATTTACTTTGATTTCTGTTCTTAGGCCGCATCTCAAAGGACCCAAGGTTATTTCTAATGCTTTATCGTTTCATTGTTGTTTTTCGTTTATGACAGTAAATTACATATTAAATTTACGTTATAGTCCTATAATTTAAGGGTATTATACGGATATTACCCCTCAAGTGGTATCAGAGCAAGGCCACGTAAATTTTTCTATGTGATTTTCATCAAACGGATTGAATCGATAATTTTTGTTGCTTGAAACCCACTCGGCTGATTTTTTGATGCACGGCTTAAATATTTTTTTTTGCACGGCTGCATTTTTTTTTGAAAACCGTGTCTTGATTTTACACGGCTGTTTTTCTTGAATTCCGTGCCATGTCTATTTTGTTGTTGTTTTTGTAAACCGTGCTAATCAGACGATGTTTAGTATTCGATTTGTTCTTTGCATATTGTTCTTGTAATCGATATTCATAACAATATGTTAAAGATTCATCAATTGTAGTTTCAATTCTATACGGATTAGATTAAATTGCAATTGGTTTTAACAAATCGATCTTGTTTTTTGATTGTTGAGGCTCTCGGTTTTCATGTGTACCGCTGGATTTTTTTTCTTTTTTGAGCTCTCGGTTTTCAGCTCCAAAATTTTAAAAAATTTTTTTTTTTTGGTACTGTTCACGGCCAGACGTGAAGAAAAAAAAAAAAATTTTGAGTTTTTTTTTTTTTTTGGCCTTAACATGTGCATAATACGGATTTTATGCATTCGCTTGATAGTGAAACGGTTCACTCACGTACCATTTAGTCATTTTAAAACGATTTAAAGTAACGGATTATCACGGATTAAAATTAAGTTGATTAAAGCGGTTTTGTCACATAATTTTAATCATTAAAGGTGGTTTGGATAAATTTCACATAATTACGGAATTATGTCACGAATAAATTTATTTTAGTTGATGCATTTTTATCGTTATTTTGAATGTTTTGAATGCTTTTATTACGTATTTATTTATTTTACAAACGGTTGTAACTTAGTGTGGCCTTAGTAGAACGTGTTACCGTAATGATGGAACACGGTCTTGGTTGTATTTTGAGATCTCGTATCTCCATTTTATTTTTTTCTGTAATTACAGTTTTTATTTAGAATGTAAATAGGTTTATATTTTGTAAATTTTAATTGTAATTTTGAGAAGACTAAAGATGGAAATCGGATGCTCACTCCCGCTGCATGGACTAAGATGGAACATCAAGACAAGCTTCTCGGGTCCAACGGTGGATTCCAAAGTTGTATTATGTTCTTTTTACTAGGATAGGCCACACTAGGAATTTTTATTTACGTATTGCATTCTTTTATTTATTTTTTTATCGTAACGATAGTTTGCATCATTTTCCGCCTAAAAACCAAACCACCTAATAATTGCATGAAAACTGACTCATATAGAGGTCACGCGTTAGTTTTCTTTGACATTCTTATGTCACACGATCAATTTTAAGCCATCACCTAAGTTAATTCATTCACGTAATGCTAGTTATTCGTTCACTTAAAATGAATTAAAACTAAGTTGATGGGATCTTCCTCGTATAAACGAAAATTGAGAACAGTCTTTATAGGTCAAACTCCAATGAATCCCTTCTTCGTCGGTAGGCATAATATGACCCCTTCTACGTCGGATAAGTTGGAACTGATTGACTTATTTTATCTCAACACCATGGTCACTCGTACGATCCTGTGATTATGGTGGACTATAGATAGGATTTACGGAAATCTATCGACCAAGAGTTCTTACGGAAGAACTAGCTAAACAGTTGGCTTATCAATTTACGGAAATTGAGTCTTGGGATCACTTGTATTATTCTTGAGGGAGATCAATTATGCAAGTGCAATGAGTCTACACGATTAAAATGAATTTTAATAGACTTAAATCACCTCGATGAGTTGCTTATTTCGTTTTTGTTTTTCTTTCTTTTTCAGCGTAGATCACGATTTTTAAACTGCTAATAACTTAATGGCTGGCATCCTCGATGACCCAATGCCAAGTGCCACATTGGACCGTGAGTCCGGCCGGATCTTTATGAATCGGATGAATCAGTCCACTAGATCGAAGAATGATGGATCAAACTTCGCGGAATGGGAGGCGGCATTACGGAATGCCGCCACGCGACGGGAAGCTCAAGTATCCGATCGAGCCCCTCCCGACCCAGGCCCCACGGCTCGAGTTAACGAGGTCTCCACGTATAGCGACTTCGTCATGGAAGCGAGTGCGATTAAAAACGTACTCATTTTTGCAATGGAATCCAATTTGCAGAAACGCTTCATAGCCCAAGGTGCAAACAAGATTTTCACCACGCTCACTAAGGAATTCTCGAAAGCACCGAGAATCGTGACTTATGAGCATACCACTCGCTTCTTTGATGCGAGACTCCAGAAGGGCCAACCGGTTAGCCCACACATTCTCAGCATGATTGAGAATGTCGAGAGGCTGGAGGCGCTTGATTGTAAAATCAGCGAGAACATTGTGATTGACCGCATGCTTCATTCACTCCACGATGGTTTTGCGCTCTTTAGAGCCAATTACTATATGAATGATTTGAAGAAAAGTCCCCATGAACTGCACTCCCTTCTCGTACAGACCGAGAAGGACATGAAGTTCAGTGGGAGCATGAAACAAGATGTTCTCGTTGTGACAAACAAGGGCAAGGGTAAGGGCAAAGCTCAAGCAGACCTAGCAGTAGGCAAACCGAAATTCGCTAAATGTATATGACACGGTTTTATTATAAATCGTCATCGGTTATCGGTTATTAATATATCGTCTAGTAACAAGGATTAGCTGATATATTAATACATGTCCGACAAAGACAATATTGTATAATTAATTCAATATACATTAATTAAATATAATCGTTTATATTTAATTTACGAATTAACTGTTTAATTCGCCTTAGCCAATATTATTTAATCTGGATTAAATAATTATCTCAACATCGCTTTTGACTAATTATTAGTCAATGACTCCGACTAACTGCTTAGTCAACTTTGGCATCAACATGACTGTATTTTCATACCGTCACATCTCTCAAACGTATCCTATAGGTGTGACTTTTAGGGACCGATTGATCACCGCATCGTATGACAATAACGTCAAACTTATCTAGCAAGCCAACCGTTATTGATAAACGTGGACCAACCGATTATAATACAAAAGTATACCCTTTGATCCTTTTAGAGATTTATAAGTCCTTGCACTAATCGTAAAGGACACGGCCCAACAAGCTCCCACTTGTCCGTACAAGTGTATGTGCAATGACGTTATCCGCACTAACTGGAGGACACAGTTCCAACAAACTCCCACTTGTCCGTACAAGTGTATGTGCGATAACCGATTCTCATATTCACTTAAAATTTCTCCCACTCAATGTAAAACAATTTGCAGACCCGGATCCGCAAAGGTCGTATTTTACAATCGATCTGTATCAAGAGTGGTTTCCCCGACTAGAGAGTAACTTAACTGATAAAACTAATTCTTGGACCGATTCTGGGACACGACTTCCACGTTTCACATGCCTTTTGGTGAGGTGGGAGTCACTCTGGAGGACTACGGCATGATTTACGGTCCGCCTTGTGGGGATCGAGGGCGTGGAGTGGGCGGAGACCGCCATGAGGGTGGACTCGGCCGAGGCTAGGGGTTGATCGGTGGAACTTGTCGCCGAAGGTGTCACGATCCGGGTTTGATGCCCAGCTCCTACGTTCGAGACTACTTTGCGGGAAAGATTTCGGCGCTGGTGACGATTGACGGGAGGGAGACGACTTCTCCTCCCTGTACAGCTGAGCAGAGGGCTCGTTTGTGGATCTGGTGGTTTCTGTCTTCGATTTACCTCGGGGACAAGGGAGAGAGGCTGTCGACGAAGCTTCTTCCCTTCCTTTCTGACCTGAGCTTCCTAGGGCGTTGGGACTGGGTCACTGATGGTTTTGCAGTCCTCATCCGCTTCATGAGGGCCATGGTTCGTCCGGAGTTGATGGAGAAGGGGACTTCTCCTGGCGCTGTCGGACCTGGACTACTGCTGGAGGTATGAACCTTCATTTAGATTAAAATCAATTCCTTTCCTTACGAAAGATCCTTATTAACTATCTTGCCTCGCAGGCGTGGGTGTACTCCTACTTCCCGGGCCTCACGCCCAAGAGGTCGGAGCCGCTGGAGAAGGCCTATCCCGTGGTGAGGGATTAGGTGATGTGCAGGACGAAGAGCAAGCATTCTTCTCACGGCGTCTACCGGCGGGACGTGAACGCTCTTCAGCTAGATAGCGTAAGCATCTCACTTATATTCACTTACTTCTATATTGCTTTTAAATTGATCATAAGAATGATTCCTTTGTTTATCTTGTCCCAGTGGGTGCCCAGGCCTTGGGCGGAGTACGCTGACGTGCCTCCTTTTGTGGCTGAGGTCCTCCGACCTAGGAGCTCGAGCCGGCTGCTGTTGAGGACGTCAATGGGTCTTGTGTGGTACTTGGGCGAGCGCTTGGCTCCTCAGTGCTCTCGGGACGTGTTGATGGTTCCCATCGATCCTCCTAGGACGATGTTCAGGGAGCCTTCTGAGGCAGAGAGGGAGGCAGACCTGGCTGGCGCTAGTGGTGACGCCCTCCTTCTTCCTTGCGAGGCTTACTCGGCGTTCCTCTACGGGAGGCTGGCGTACTGGCCGGTAGTGGTGAGCATTTTTGCCCTTCCTCTTTACTTGATTTTATTGAACTATGATGAAGGATCATCGATTAATGAGAAACATTTGACTTTGCAGGAGGTTGAGGCGGCGGGCATCGATCCCCCAGAGTACCCCGAGACCCTCGAGTACACTGACGCGACCGGGTGGACGACGATCTCCGAGCTGCGTGACTTTGACGTGATTGTGACGGATGCTGGCCTGGACGACTAGCAGCATCTGATTCGGAGGGTAAACCTCTAATTTTGCATAACTTTTTTTTTGTAAGAACACATTTGATTGAGTTTGTTCAATTATTGAGAACTTCTTTTTTGAAAATGCAGGTCGCGCCGTCTCGGTTCGTGGCGTTATGGAGGGTGGCCAACCGGCTGCGAGCTACTGCCGTCGAGGCACTTGTCGGCGGTCGAGGTCGTCAGGTATGAACCTTGTGCCTGTTTCATTTTTGAATTTTGATTTTCCAAATTTTCTTGAAACGATTGACATGAGCCAATTTTGTTGTTTACAGGGTGACCCCGAGCTGGAGCGAGAGTTGACCCAGTCTCGGGAGGAGACAACTTGCTTGTTGAGGGAGCTCGAGGTTCGGGATGCTGAGATTGCTGCTCTTGCGGCAAGGGTTGCAGAGCTGGAGGGCGACCAACAGTAGTTTTGTGCAGTTTCTGTTTGTTTGTTGGCCGTATTTTGCACAGTTGTACATTTTGGACCTTCATTTTGAACATTCTGGACTTTGTTTGGGGCTCAAGCCCCCAGTTTGTTGTACATTTCCCTTTTTGGTTGTATATACGATGGCCTGAGTGCCTTTGCTGCTGGGTTGCGTTGCTTGTGTCTGCAGGTTAGCTTTGAACAGGTTTGGTAGATGACGGTTCATGCCGTCATGCCGCCGAAATTTACATAGAAATCACACAAAACATACATTTGTATATACATATGGCTTTAATTAGCGCAAAACGAAAGACTCAAAAGAATGCAAAAAATTTGCAAAAATTTGTCGGAAATGACCGGACGGTAGGGAGGGTCACCCCCTAAAAAAAGAAAAAAAACAGAAATCTATAAGTTAGAAGAAATGAAATAAATGAAGTAAATGTGAATTGAAATGAGAATTATTTCCTAAAATGAATTAAGAAAATGAAAATGTGCAAGTGTGGTAAAATGACGAAAATGTCGGTGTCGCCTCGAAATGCGTGCCCGCGGGATTAGGAAACCTGAAACATGGTAATTTTCTCGTATTTACCAAAACGATAACCCGTAGGAATAAGAAATTATTCGTCATGGAATTAGGAAAGATCCAACGCGGAAAATCACAGAAGTGAAGCTGAGGAAGAGGCGCAGCATGAGCTGCGTCCCTTTGAAGAGGCGCAGCAGTCTTTGCGCTTTGTTCCCAAAGCCGTTTTTGTTCTGACGGATTTTTGGAAATAGAAATTAGTATAAATAGAAACGTCGATGGAGCTTTTTATTCACACAACTCTTCCGTCTCTTCTTCGCCTTATTACATAAAATTCTTAAAAATAAATTCTTCATCATGAATACTTTGGAGACTCGCTTGAAGGAATGGACCAACGAATTTTCGAACATGGAGAAATATGATATGTGTGGACAGCGGGGGCCCACGGGGGCGCTTGGGAGGAAAAGAGAAACAAGCGTTTGCATTTTTGTATGGAGTCGCCACCAATTTTTATGGGAAATTGGAACCGTTCGAATACCTCGTGTCATGTCAAGACACAAAGTAGTGACATGAACACTAAGCAATCGTTACCCTTAGCATTCTATGTCTAGAATGACTCTCGTGGATGCCAATGAACACGGGTGTTCACAGATATCTGGAGTAAGGGGTGAGGGTACGTATTAGGAAGCTCTTTTGATCGAACACCTAATCCCGCCCGCCTCGATAGCGGCCTCTACTAATGATTAGGGAAGTTATTCATACTTGATATATCGTTGGCTATATGCATGCAATGCAACACCCAAGTTTTAATCCTAACATGTGAGAATTAGACTAAGTCGGTGAACACGTAATTAGCAAACAATTAGGTAAGAGTAGGATTTAATGCTCAATTACATGTGAAAACATACAAATGATAAAAGAAATACAATAATTATGAATTACAATAATGAAAATTACAATAATTACATTGGAATAGGCGATTTATGTCGAAAATACCTTCAAAACGGATAATTTGAGAAAAAGCATAAAAGAATAAAATTACGAACAAATCAGAAGGTGATAATACGGATAATAGTTAATTAATACGTATGTAAAATAACTAAGTCAAGGCAAAAACGGAGTTCAGGGACAGAATTCAACCCGGAACAGGCGCAACAGAGCTGCGTCCTTTGGAATAGTTCGTGAGAGCAGCTGCGTCATTCGACTCGACTGGTCGGGCCGTGAAGCGGAATTGCGAATTGTTAATATCAATTGGTGATTTTAATGATTGATTAAAATTATTTACTCGGATGGAAGTGATTAATAGGTTATTTACATGTGAACGGGTCATAGAAAACAGCAAAACATGGATGAAACGGAATTAAACGAATTAATATAAGATGGATTAATTACAGGAGTGAAAAATATTAACAAACCAAACAAATTAAATCAATTAATTAAGTTAGATACGATGGATTAATGATGAATACATGATAGATATGACAAATAACAGATGAAAACTATATCAAAGACGAATTCCAGAAACCCAATATTGATGAATTGAATCTCTATAACCCGGAATTGAATTTAATGACGAAAACCCGCAAATATTGGATTATAAGGGATTTAAGTCGGATTTGTGATTATTTAAAACATGTTAATGATGATGATTATAATATACATGTGAATTATGTGCTATCATGATGAAGAATTGACAAACAAACGAAACAAGTAAAAGAACTTTGACGAATAACAGAGGACGAACGAAGAAGAAAGGAAGCAGGAACTGCGGCAGCCTCACGAAGAGGCGCAGCAGGTGCTGCGCTCCTTCAAGAGGCGGCGATTCTTGCGTCCTTTCTCGCTTTGTTATCACGGAAATCCGTAAAAAAGAGGTTTTAAAGCATGGTTTTAGAAATCGGTTTTAATGATATTTTCGACATAAACCTTACAATTGATGATGATACAATAAATAAATACAATAAATAAAAGAGAGATTACACCCTCAGACTTACATGTTGACGAAACGAGAAGGACTAAGATATCGATTAGCGATGCTCGACGCGAATGCAAAGAAAGTGCCCTCGTAAGAGGAAAACGATTAAGTTAATTAAGTTGATTGATGTGTAGTTGGTCAAATTGGTCGGTCATGCAAACGGGGAAGCTGGTACTCAGAAGGATCCGAGCTTACGTGGTCGAATGTTCAAGCACGTAGACGCCAAAAGTAAGAACAAAGTCTAGAATGCAAAGGGAGAAGAGAAGGGCGGACACTCGCGTGAGAAATATGAGGAGCGAAGGCTCCTATTTATACTAATCACGTGGAGAAATTAGGGTTTCGGAGACTCTTTGGAAGTGAATCTCGGAAAGATATGAAAAAGATACGAGAAATACGCGAGAAAGGGTGCTGGGAAGAGGCGCGCAGCAGCCATGCGTCTCTTGGAAGAGGCGCAACACTGCTTGCGTCTATTCCCAAGGGGTTTCCTCCTGCGGAAGAAAGATTTCCGTGTTTGAGCTATGGTAGGACGGAAATAATTCGGTTTTCCTTAATATCTTATGTGAATATTACGGGAAATTTTTTGCCAAAAGATAAAATTTATGAAATATGGAATAGAAATATCCGGAACATTCCAGAACATTCTGACTCGGGATTTAACGGTTATCAGAAAATGGAGACGGTTTTAGGCCCGGACTCCAAATGTACTCTAATTACTGTCAAAACGACCGTATCGGGACGTAGATGACAACTAAGAGGTAGACATTAATATTTGAGCAATCACTTGACGATAATCTTACGAACTGTCACAAATCGTTCCGCGTACCAAACATGCGGCCCAATCATCACCGGGTGGTTTGCGAGAGGTGCGAAATGGGGTATCTCTGAGCCCCCACTTTGACCGAGGCTTGGACAAGGCGAAAGTCAAAGTATAGCCATCAGGTCAATCGAAGATTACAACCTGACGACTATGGCGACGCGAGGCGGCTCAAGGGGTCTGAGCCAAGGACCTGTCGTAGGGAACATTTTAGAGTCTGTCGACTATCGGGGAGGGTCGTTTAAAGTCCATTAGACTACGTAAGGAGGCTCGCCAGCCATAAGAAGAGATCATACCTAAGACATCCCTGGGTGAAACGGAACTGAAGACGCTTCGGCAAAACTCTTTGGTCTGAAGATAACTTGATGTCTGAAGGCATTAGGGGTCGCAGGGATTATGAAGAAACTTCTTAATACTTCTGAAGGCTAACTCTGAAGGCTATCTCTCACTAAAGGGAAGGCTGAAGGGATAGTTCTCTCTAAAGGGAAGGCTGAAAGGATAATTCTCTTTAAAGGGAAGGCTGAAAGGAGACTTAACTGAAAAGGGGTTACCTAAAGAGTTGGGTATAGGAACTCTATTGGTTTGGGAACTTCTGGAGAACGACTCCTTTGTCGAACTCCGCGGGGAAACATGAAATGTTGTGAGTAGCAGGACACAAAGTGGAGTCGCTAAGAGAAAAGCGCAGGTAGTCTTCGAAAAACAATTGCGAGTAGCAGGACACAGACGGGAACTGCTGAGGGGAAATCTGCTTAGGTAGATTTTAATCCTCATGTCTTGAGAGGGACAGTACGTCCGCTTACTCTTGCTGGAGACATGATTGGGAATTATTCTTCTTGTCATGAGAGGGAAAGTGTATCCGCTTACTCTCGCTGGAGACATGATGAAGGCGTGTCGAATTCTGTGAAGGAATAAATGCTCGTTGCGACAAGCGAAAGGTCTTGGAAGTAATAAATGACGTGCGACAGCCTGCTGCTGGCTTGGAAATGCGGGCCGGAACGAAAGAAAATCGTCAAACGGACCAAAAGAATAAAATAGCATCGGGGAAGAGGCGCACCAAAGATGGGCCCACAAATAACGAACTCATAACGAATTTTTGAAAATCCGTATGGAGGGAACACAGGGAAGAGGCGCAGCAAGAGCTGCGTCTCTTGGAAGAGGCGCAACGCCTGCTGCGTCTATTCCCCAACGTGTTCTTTCTGCGTAAAAACGCGATAATCAGGAGGCTTATGTTCATTTGTTCGAAACACAATTCACACAATTTCTCTCTCAAATCTTCACCATTTCCGCCAAGGTTTGATCCAAGAGCTTGCATTAATCATGACTAATCGAGGTATGTGTCTCATTCTTGCATTAATCATCCATATTTGTCCAATTTTGAGCCGAAAAAATTAGGGTTTATGACCCACTTGATCGAAATTTTGGGGCTTTTCCCCCAAACGCATTTGCCTTGTCAAATTGACATTAGAAATGGATATTAGGTAATATTAGGAACATAACCATGTATTTGTCTCGAATTTTTGTTAAGTTTTGAGCCTTTGAGTGAAATTTGAGACGGTTTCACAGCTAAACCGTAAATCGCCTCGAAAATAGCCTTAGGATTGCCCATTTGTGATGAAACTTGATATTTGGGATCCTTGAATGATGGGTAAACTTTCTACCATCTCAGAATTTTGGTTTGTGACGGCTTTTTCAGGACACCTTTCTAGGGCATAATCGCCGTTATAACGAAATGCTGCCGAAATTTCGGCTCGAACCCGAGACTAGGCTTCAAATTAGGCTTGACTTGACCTAAAATACCACATGAGTGATCGGGTTGGTGGGAATATGGCCAAGGATGGCAAGAAGAGAGCGATCTCAGGGCTTTGAAGGCTCGAAAGTCCCTTAACCAAGGCTTGTCGTCACGTGACGCGACCTAAATTTGCTTTAATGTTGCATGTGATGAGGCTTCTACTTCTGCGAGAGCTCCCATGGAGATAGAAGCTGCTACTGTTGAGGAGGCTTTGGAGCAGGCCTTCACCGCTGCGGTGATGGCTGCTGGGGATGAGGTCCATGAGGAGGAGGCTGTCGAGGAGGAGGAGGCCCCGAGACGGGCCAACGTCGGGTGAGGAGGTCGTCAGTTGAGAGGTGCTCCTGCGTGGGCTGAGACTTGGGAGAGTAGGCACCTGGTGTGGGCTGTAGAGGGTCACCTGTCCTACAGGACGGTGAAGAGTTTGGTAAATAGGAATTCACTACTCATTACTCATCCTCTTTCATTCATTTGTTCAAATTCCTTTCAAATTTTATTCAAAACTAAAGATAGCTTTTGTTTCAAATCACAATAGGAGGCCGGGAACATCAGGCCGTTCTCAGGTTACACGATGGCGATGGAGCACTACGAGCGGCTGTCGGCGGAGGAGCGGGCCATGATCGAGCGTGGAGCGTTCGGTCCTTTGGTGCAGGTCTGGAGGGACATCGCGAAGAGGAAGCTGCGGGCTAACCTTAGCCTGGTCCGTGCTTTCTTGGACCGATTTTGGGATACGACTTCCACGTTCCACATGCCTTTCGGTGAGGTGGGAGTCACTCTGGAGGACTACGGCATGATTTACAGTGCTGTGCGCGGGACCGAGGAGGTGGAGTGGCCATAGGCGCCATGAGGGCGGACTCGGCCGAGGCGAGGAGATTGATCGGTGGAACTTGTCGTTGAAGGTCATTCTGATCTCGGGTTTGATACCCGCATTCCTACGTTCGAGACTACTTTGCGAGAAAGACCCGTGGCGGTGACGATTAATGGGAGGGAGACGGCTCCTCCTCCTGTCTGGTGAGCGAGAGGGCTAGTTTGTGGCTCGGTGGTTTTCGTCTTCGATTTACCTCGGAGACAAGGGCGAGAGAGGTGTCGACGAAGCTTCTTGCCTTCCTTTTGACCCGAGTTCCCTAGGGCGTTGGGACTGGGTCACAGCTGGTTTTGCGGTCCTCATCCGCTTCATGAGGGCTATGGTTCGTCCGGAGTTGATGGAGAAGGGGACTTCTCCTGGTGCTGTCGGACCTGGACTACTGTTGGAGGTATGAACCTTCCTTTAGACCAAAGTAAATTCCCTTTCTTTATCAAATCACGAAAGATCGTCATTGATTATTCGCTACGAGGCATGGGTGTACTCCTACTTCCCGAGCCTCGCGCCCGGGAGGACGGAGCGGCTGGAGAGGGCCTATCCGTGGTGAGGGATTGGGTGATGTGCCGGACGAAGAGCAAGCGTTCTTCTCACAACGTCTACCGGCGGGACGTGAACGCTCTTTAGCTGAACAGCGTGAGTATCTCACTTATATTCACTCGTGCTTCTTATATTTGCTTTTAATTGATCATAGGAATGATCCTTTTTATCTTGTCACAGTCGGTGCCCAGACCTTGGGCGGAGTACGCTGGAGCGCCTCCTTTCGTGGCTGAGGTCCTTCGGCCTAGGAGCTCGAGCCGACTGCTGTTGAGGACGTCGATGGGTCCTGTGTGGTACTTGGGCGAGCGCTTGGCTCGTCAGTGCTCTCGGGACGTGTTGACTGTTCCCGTCGATCCTCCCAGGACGATGTTTAGGGAGCCTTCTGAGGCTGAGAGGGAGGCGGACTTGGCTGGTGCTAGTGGTGACGCCCTTCTTCTTCCTGGCGAGGACTACTCGACGTTCCTTTACGGGAGGTTGGCGTACTGGCCGGTAGTGGTGAGCATCTTCTATTTTTCCTCTTGATTTGATTTTGAGATTTATGATGAAAGATCATCGATTAACGAGAACCATTTGTCTTTGCAGGAGGTCGAGGCGGCGGGCATCGAGCCGCTAGAGTACCCCGAGACCCTCGAGTACACTAACGCGACCGGGAGGACGACGATCTCCGAGCTGCGTGACTTTGACGTAACTGTGACGGATGCTGGCCTGGACGATTGGCAGCATCTGATTCGGAGGGTGAGCCTCTAACTTGTATAACTTTTGTGTAAGAACACATTTGATTGAGTTTGTTCAATTGTTGAGAATTTCTTTTGAAAATGCAGGTTGCGCCGTCTCGGTTTGTGGCGTTGTAGAGGGTGGCCAACCGGCTGCAAGCTACTGCCGTCGAGGCACTTGTTGGCGGTCGAGGTCGTCAGGTACGAACCTTACGCCTAGTTCCATTTTTGATTTTTGATTTTCCGATTTTGCTTGAATCGATTGACATGAGCCAATTTATTGTTTACAGGGTGACCGCGAGCTGGAGCGAGAGTTGACCCAGTCTCGGGAGGAGACAGCTCGCTTGTTGAGGGAGCTCGAGGTTCGGGACGCCGAGATCGCCGTTCTTGCGGCAAGAGTTGCAGAGTTGGAGGGCGCCCAACAGTAGTTTTGTGTAGCTCTTTTTTGTATTGGCTGTATTTTGTACATTTGTACATTTGGACCATCATTTTGAACATTTTTGGACTTTGTTTGGGGCTCGAGCCCCCAGTTTGTTGCACATTTCCTTTGTTTGGTGTATATACGACGGCCTGAGTGCCTTTGCTGCTGGGTTGTGTTGCTTGTATCTGTAGGTTAGTTTTGAACAGGTTTGGTAGATGACGGTTTACGCCGTCATGCTGCCGAAATTTACATAGAAAACACGCAAAGCATACATTTATATATACATATGGCCTTAATTAGCGCAAAATGAGTGACTCAAAAGAATGCAAAAATGCAAAAATTTTGCCGGAAATGACCGGACGGTAGGGAGGGTTACCCCCTAAAAAAAGAAAAAAGAGAAATCTATAAGTTAGAAATGTAGAAATGAAATTAAGAAATTGAAATTAATATAGAAATGTTGAGATTTGGTAAAATAAATTAAATGAATTAAATGAGAAATATTAAAAACGAAAATTATTCTCTAAAATGATGAATTAAAATGAAAATTGCTTCCTAAAATGAAAATATACAAGTGTGATAAAATGGGAAAAATGTCGACGTCGCCTCGAAATGTGTGCCCGCGAAATTAGGAAACCTGAAACATGGTAATCTTCTCGTATTTACCAAAATAATAACCTGTAGGAATAGGAAATTATTCGTCACGGAATTAGGAAAGATCCAACGCGGAAATCACAGAAGTGAAGCTGAGGAAGAGGCGCATCATGAGCTGCGTCCCTTTGAAGAGGCGCGATGGGTGTCTTGCGCTTTGTTCTCAAGTCATCTGTTCGACGAATTTTGGAAACAGAAATTAGTATAAATAGAAGCGCGGGTGGAGCTTTTATTCACATAATTCTTCCGTCTCTTCTTCGTCTATTTACATAAAATTCTCAAAAGAAATTTTTCATCATGAATACTTTGGAGATCCGCTTGAAGGAATGGACCAACGAATTTTCGAATATGGAGAAGCATGATATGGGTGCTTATAATTTTGGGTCTTTGTTGAGTTTAAAACTCATCAAGGTTGTTAAACCGTTCTTGGATGCTTGCCTTGACTATTGGGACCCGAATTACCATGTTTTTGCGTTCCCTGGAGGTGATATTTGCCCATTTCCTGAAGAAATTGCTGCTATTGGTGGATGGGATCCCGAACACTTGTCTGCCATTCCTTCTACTTCGCAAGGGTACAAGAGTAAATTTAGAGACTTGCTTGGATTGACTAGACTTGAGGTGGACCGTCTAGTTACCTCGAAAGGCGTGAGAATGTTGGACTTCATAGATCGATTCATCAACAGAGCCGACCCCACCGTTTCCCATGTTGCTAGGCGGAGGGCATTTGGCTTTTGCTTGTTGCATGTGTATGTCTTCCAAGGGCATGTTGATGAAGACTTGAGAGGTGATCCCCGTCTTTTGGGCCTTGTTGAGCGAGATGGAGGCGCAGAGCCCGACTTGCTTATGCTTAGGGGAGATTATTTTGGGCTTGGATAGTAGGAAATCCAACCGCGATCTACCGTATTTGGGAAGCCCCGTCCATGCGGGTAAAAGACGTTTTTTTTTTTTTTTTTTTTTTTTTTTTTGATGTCTAATACCCGCTTTTTGTAGGTTTGGCTTATGGAACGGCTCCGATTGATCGAGCCCCCAGTTCATGTGCTTTCCTATCATGCCCGCTCGATTGCGATGAGGACGAGGTTGTACATGGTGGACTTCACTCAGTGCGTGATTATTGGAAGAACAAGCTGAAGAGCGACGATGGCCCGTTGATTAGGTGGGTCGTACCGTGGTGGCACCTCAAATCTGTCACTAGAGTGTCTTCTTTGGATCCCACTAGGTCCGTGCGCATTCCTGGATTGGAGTTTATGGTGTGCATCTTCCCGGAAAGACTGATGAGACAAGTCGGGCTGAAACAGACGATCCGAGGCTTGACACCGTCCCAGATTGCTATGGCGCTTACTACGAGAGAGAGAAGAGAGTGGGCCATTAAATGGGCCCAAAGAAACATGTGGTTCTTGAATTTCTTTGCCAATGCCTTGTGGGTGTCGGATTCTTATCTGAGATGGAGAAAGGCTACTACTTCAGAAGAGTGCGAGAGACTGAGGAAGCGCGAGCCTGTTGATTACAAGGTGCGCGAGGGAGAGAAAGAGAAAGAGAAGCATCTGACAGAGGGAGAAGAAGAAGCCGGGTTTCAAGTTGTTTATCCTTCAAAGAGACCAAAGACTACTCCTGTCGCGGAAATGGTGATTGGCAAGAATGGAAAGGCTAGGCCTCGAGAAAGACCGTTGGTGATTTGGTCTGAAGTGGCGCAAGAGCGTCCGGCTCGAGGTCGTGACAAGAAATATGATAGGAATGACAAGGGCAAGGGGAAGATGGAGGAATAGCCCGAGTCTTTATTTTTTAATTATTATTATTATTGTTGTTGTAATATAAAGGTGGGGTTTTTAGAATCCTAGCCTATTCTATTTTTATTATGTAGCGTACTATTATTATTAGAAAAAGAATGAAATAAAAAAGTTAAATGGTCATGAAACCGTTGTGATTCTCTATTTATTATTCTTGTCGAATTTCAAATGCAATACAAATGTCCTTCTATTTACATTTTAGATATAACGGGTTGAATCCTGTGAAAGATTGCCTACGTATTCACTTAAAAAAAAGTGAAATCAAACTCTTGCGCGTAGTTCGAGTAAATGTAAAAGAATAATTGTTCTAAGCAAGAGCTTGTAATGAACGTAGAAAATAAGCATGAGCTTTTGCTTACTCTGAAGGTACGAATTTAGTTTATTTGATGATACGAGGATGATAAATTTGTCAAAAATGCTAGAGCACAGTGACATTAGCTTATTTCAGCTTAGCCAGGGGCCGTTGGTTTAGTGCCACAAGAGCGACACGTGGGGTTACGCGAGGCGCGTTTTCGTTCCTATTCTAGGCATAGTACCGTTTTAGTTGGTCAAGGTTTGTTGGGTTTGAAAACTCATTCCCGTCTAGGTCTGTGATTCTAACCGCACCCCCTGGGAGTCTGGATTTGACTAGAAATGGTCCGGCCCAATTAGGTTTGAATATTCCTCGTGGGTCAACAGGTAAAAGAGCTCTAACCGATTTGAGCACTAAGTCTCCCTCTTTGATGTTTCTTGTCCTAACCCTTTTGTTGAAAGCTCGCTTGATACATGCTTGATATGTTTGGACATTATGTAAGGCGCGTAGCCTACGTTCATCCAGGAGGATGAGTTCTTCATATCTATCCTTCTTCCAATCGGCTTCCGGGATTTGACTTTCTAGTAAAATACGCAAGGATGGTATTTCTAGCTCGACTGGTTGTACAGCTTCCATGCCGTATGTCAAATAGAAGGGAGTGGCCCCAGTGGGCGTCCTAACAGATGTACGATACCCCCACAAAGCAAAGGGTATCTTGCTTGGCCAATCTCTATAGTTGTCAATCATTTTCTTGAGAATTGTGACAACATTCTTGTTTGCCGCCTCTACCGCACCGTTAGTCTGTGGTCTATAGGGCGAAGAGTGGTGATGCTTAATCTTATATTTGGCTAGCAATTGCTCGGTCTCAGCTTGGAAATGTGATCCGTTATCACTAATGATTTCATGTGGGCAACCATATCGACAGATGATGTTGTTTTGTATGAACTTTGCCACATTTTTAGCTGTAAGACTAGTGTAGGAAGCCGCTTCTACCCATTTGGTGAAATAGTCGATTGCTAGTAGAATGAAACAGTGACCTCCTTTTCCGGCTGGGGTTATCTTCCCGATTATGTCAATTCCCCATGCAGAAAATGGCCAAGGGGATGTCATTGTATAGAGTAATGAAGGAGGGACATGTTGTACATTCCCGAAGATTTGGCAATTGTGGCAATGTCTTACGTATTTGATGCAATCGGATTCCATTGTGGTCCAATAATACCCTAGACGTGTGATTTTCTTTGCCATCATAGGCCCACTCATGTGAGGACCGCATTCTCCGTCGTGGACTTCTTCCATCACCTTTCGTGCCTGTGAATGATCAAGGCAACGTAGGATTACGCCAAGACGTGTTCTTTTGTATAATTCTCCTTGCATGAGAATGTATTGGGGAGCTAGTAGGCATATAGCACGTTGTCCCCTCTTGTCCATATCCGGTGGATAGGTACCATTAAGCTTAAAATTCAGGATCGCTTGGAACCAGGGTTCCTGCGCGATCTCTTCTTCATCGGTGATTTGGTGGACATAAGCCGGCTCTGACCGTCGTTCGATGCACAAAGGCATTTCCATCATGTGATCCGACATATTAATCAGAGATGCAAGTTTCGCAAGAGCGTCTGCAAATTGATTTTCTTCCCGAGGTAGGTGTAGGTAGGTTACGTGATCAAAGAATTGAGCGACTTGGTCTATTCTAGCCTGATAAGGTGCGAGGCTTCCGCTTCGGATTTTCCAAGATCCTGTAACTTGGTTGATGATCAGTGATGAATCCCCATTAGGGGTGGGCATAATCCGGTCCGGACCGGAAAAATGGACCGGTCCGGACCGGAATCTAGTGGACCGGAACCGGAATTAAAAATTCGGTCGGTCTCGGTCCACCATTTTCCAAGATTAGGTTTCGGTCGGTCCGTCCGGACCGTATTTTCCGGTCCGGACCGGTTTGGACCGGAATGTCCGGAATTATTGTTATTTGCTTTTTTTTTCTTAAAATTGTATTTTTATTACGGTCCAAACAGGTCCAACCGGTCCGATCCGGTCCAATGAACCGGAATTTTTGGACCGGAATTTGAAAAAGTGGGTAATTCCGGTCCAACCGGTCCGGTCCGGTCTTGGACCGGAATTTTTCCGGTCCGGTCGGTCCGAATTTTGTAATCGGTCCGGTCGGTCCATGAAATTTGTCGATGCGGTTCGGTCCAAACGGATTCAGTCCGGTCGGTCCGGTTTTGTACCGGTGCCCACCCCTAATCCCCATGCACTCGGAGGTTTTTAATGCCTAAGCTCACTGCCGCTTGTAGTCCAATGAGACAAGCTTCGTATTCTGCACCATTGTTTGTCACCTCGAAGTCGAGTTTGACAGCAATTGGTGTATGCTCGCCTTCAGGAGAAATGAGCAACACTCTTATTCCGAATCCTCTTAAGTTCGATGCTCCATCAAAGTACAGGTCCCAGGAGCCTACATCAGCTTGGAGTATATCCTAAATGGAAATGACCAAGTATCTATTGTTTGTGCGTCATTGATAGGATTTTCTGCGAAAAATTCGGCGACGGCGCGACCTTTTATAACTTTCAATGGCACGTATTTGAGGTCGGTCGAGAGCATCGGGGTCCATCTTGCTAGGCGTCCGCCGAGGACGGGTTTCTCGAAGAGGTATTTGACTGGATCCATTTTGGAGTATATTTTGACGGAGTAGCTAAGCATGTAATGGCGTAGCTTCTTCGTTGCCCACACGAGAGCGAGGCATGTCTTTTCGAGTTGTGAGTATTTGCACTCGTACTCCAAGAACTTCTTACTAAGATAGTAGATAGCTCTTTCTTCACTTCCTACAGATTTGAGCAAACATGGCACCCATGGTGTTTGATTCTTGTGAGATATAAACCAAGAGGTTGATCTCGTTGTGGTGGCATGAGCACTGGTGGTTTAGCCAATATCTCCTTGATTTGGTCGAATGCCTTTTGACAATCATCATCCCACATGGTGTGGTCTATTTTCTTGAGTTTCTTGAAGATAGGCTCACAAATCATCGTAAATTTTGATATGAATCGACTTATATACTGTACTTTTCCCAGGAATCCTCTGACTTCTTTTTCTGTTTGAGGTTGTGGCATTTCGATCACAGCTTTGATTTTGGAAGGATCTATTTCTATACCTCGTTGGCTAACAACGTATCCCAGGAGTTTGCCAGATGTTACCCCGAATGTGCACTTTTGAGGATTGAGTCTCATGTTGTATTTTCGTAGCCTTACGAAGAACTTGCGAAGGTTCGCAATATGTCCCTCTCTTTCCTTGGATTTGACAATCATGTCATCTACGTATACCTCAACTTCTTTGTGCATTGATGCGTGTCATTTATATGATGTTTTACATCTCTTTTTACACGCATTTCGGAGCTCATTTGTGTAATATTTGTTGCTTTTCTCCCTATTTCCGTCTACTTCCGTATTTTGTGCTTTATTACAGAAATGTGAAGAATTCGACGGGAAATCAAGCCAAATCCGCCCCCGAGTAATCTGCATTGCAAATGACGTAAAGGAATCACTTAAGGAACGAGCTTGGTGCGCGATCCAAGGCCCTAAAGACAAGACCACGAGAATAAAGAAGTCAAGTAGCAGCTCATCCAGTCGATCGACTGGCACCATCAGTCGATCGACCAACTATCGGATCCCAGAAGCTACTGTTGCTGACATTCAGTCGATCGACCAGCATCTTCAGTCGATCGACCAGATTTCGATTTCAGACGAGATTTAGAAAGCCCGTGAAGTTTAGGTTTTAGAAATAAGTTGTTGCATTGATTGCTATATAGCGTAACACCAGCATCTAGTTTTGAGATCATCGAATAATATATTTGAGAATTTTACATCAAGGTTTAGCATTAGGTTTTCATTCAAAGTTCCTTATCGAATAATTAGGGTTGGGAATTATTGTAAGCATCGAAAATTCGGTTCTCATTAATCAATCTTACCCCTGCAATTCGGTATTTCTCCTGTTTACTTTCAGTTTTACGTATTTGCTAATAGATTAGAATTGATAGTTAGTGTTCCCAAGCCAATTATCGTTTCATCATCGTTGTTATTTGTTTTAAGTATGAATTCCGTAATTGTCATGAGTTTATTTGTTGTTTTTACATTCACCATGAGTAGCTAAATAGCTTGTGCTAGGATGTAGGCGATTTATGGCTAGGCGGCATTAGATTGAACACGGACTGAACCCGCGTGTCAGTCGATCGACTGACATTGTTGGTCGATCGACTGACCTTGTAAGGTTGTTATTCGTTTTAATTGTTTTTAATCTTGTATTTAACGAATCGAATGCATGCGACCAGTTAGATACCTATTTTGTGACCGACCCATTAGACCGAAAGGTAGGGTAGGTTGCTTGACCGTCAATTAATTCGACTAAACTGTGCTAAGATCGAAAGATAGGTATAGTTTAGACCATTAGTCGCTTTTCAGGACGAAAGTTAGTATTAGTGACATTAGGGACCTATAGCGAGATCGAGAGATGCTATTTGTTAGGAGTGGACCGAGAGGACCTCTTATTTCCCGCCTTACCTGTGTTTAATTCAGACCGACTTAGTTTGCTGCCGCCGAAGCTGTAATGACCCGACCATCCTAGTACCTTTCTTTATCTGTTTAAAACACATCTTTAGTTTATTTTCCTTCCGTTATTAGTCATAGACCAATTCACATCAACCCCCATAATTGTTACCTTAGACTTTCATTAGACAACTAAAGTTTACAACTGCCTCCTTGCGGATCGACCCTGTTACCACTAGCCTAGGTTAGTCTTAATAGGAATTATAAATTTTATCTTTGGTACTCACAGCGACGGGTATCAAATTTTGGCGCCGTTGCCGGGGAGGCAATAGTCCTAATTTTAGTTGTTTAATTTTCAGTCTTTCTTAGTTTAAGGAACATCCGTTCCTTAAACTGTTCTTATATTTTGTTGTAGTTTCCTCTTATGCGCAGGTCACAGGGTGGAGAATTAGTACCATTGAACCCTGAGATTGAGAGATCCTTGCGCGAGTTGAGGCGAACACGACGAGTATTACCGACAGAGGAAGAGCTGAGTACTCTGTCAAGCTATCACGAGAACGAATCGTTCAAGAAGACCCACAATCTTCACCGTTTCCACTTCTTCACCGAGACAGTTACTTCACCAGGAAATTCCGGTCATGGCCGAGGAAGCAAGTATAGCTAGTTTTTACGAGCCGACAGCCGACAATTTATACAAGGGGTTCGAGTTACGGGAGATGCCGGGAAATTCGAACCAAAGCACGCTTACATCACCATGGTCGAGAGAAATCGGTTTGGGGAGCTGCAAATGAAGATGCGGCTAGACATATGGAGACCTTTATTGACTCTGCTTTGCTCCATTCCCCCACCCGGTGGCGTGACCAGGATCAAATCAAAGAGACCATGTTCATCTTCTCCCTTCGTGATCTTTGCAAGGGAGTGGTATAGAGATCTGGACCGAGCCGCTCAGGAGATCACTGATTGGAATACATTGGCATTGGCGTTCTACAAGAAGTACTTTTCTGCTTCAAGGACAATCGCTATTAGAGCCCAAATCACGGGTTTTAAACAAGGGCCAGATGAGAATTTCCACGAGGCATGGGTCCGATTCAAGAAGTTAGTGCGAACCATACCGCACCATGGGTTCGAAAAGTGGAGTTTGTGCAATCATTTTTACAATGGGTTGTACGACGATCAGAGGGCCATTTTGGATGCTGCAGCCAATGGGAGATTTGCTGAAAATTTGGGAGCAACCAAGGGGTGGAAGATCATTGATGATCTAGCTACCCACAAGGCCGAGTATGGGAATTCGAGAGGAAACCAGAGGAGAGCTGCTGAATCCTCCTCTGTTGCTGCACTTGAGGCTCTTACTGCGAGATTTGACAAGTATGAGCTAGGAGGAGCTTCTAAAAGTGGGATGTACCAAGTCAATGCCGTGATGGACGGTCCCTTCGTCTGTGAAAGGTGTGGAGTTGAGGGCCATGTCTCGAAGAACTGCCCTAGCCCCTTTGAATCTTGCGCTGCCTTTCAACACTATAGGTAGAACAACACATATTACGAGCCACAACATCCAAACTTGAGTTGGAGAAGCCAGAATGTTTTGAATCCAACTCAACCTCCGCCACAGCAGCAGCCATATGTGCCTCCGCATCAAAAGCAACAGCAATACCAAAAGCCTCCTTATGTGCCGCAGCAGCAACAAACGCAAAATTCTGAGTTTTCCGAGCTGAAAAATCTGTTGCTAAAGGAGTCCCAAGCAAGAGAGGCCGGGATGAAGTTGCTAGAGAGCCAAATAGCTCAGTTGGCTAGCAAAAGTAACACTCGAGCTCCTGGGCACCTACCCACTCAACCCGAGCAAAAGGAGGCCCTACATGCCATCACCTTGAGGAGCGGGTCCACCCTTGATGGTCCTGCCATGGTCGAGAAAGCTGTTGAGAAGAATGAGGCAGATCCGAGTTCAAACAAAGCTGTAACGAATAAATCAAAAAAACAGCCGTCTGCCAGGTATTTCGGTCGATCGACGACATACCTAGTCGATCGCCCGAAACACGGTTCTGAGGAGCTTCGAATCGGCAACCCAATCGATCGATCGATCGAGGAGGGTGGTCGATCGACCAATATCGCTGCTGATGTTGAAGAATCTCGTCCTTTAATGCCAAATAATCTACGAGATCACTTGTTTCGGGGTACCACGGTCCCGAAAGTTTTGAAAGACCGAAAGTCTTGATGGGTCGATCCGGCCCAAGTTCGATCCAATGACGGTCAATGGGTCTCATTTGAGACGGTCTGAGGAGGGGTCTAGCTTCAACCAAGAGAAGGTGACGGACTTTCAGCCTAGGTCCAAGGATGCCGGTGCGCGCGAATTAGAGGAGAGGGCTAAGGTGCTCCTTACAGCCCCATATCCGGAGAGACTCGTGCCGACCAAAGAACAGGTATCTTTCAATAAGTTTGAGAAAGTCATCCGTAGTCTGAATGTGCAAGTCCCCTTTCTTGAGTTAGTTAACCAAGTACCCGCTTACACTAAATTTATGAAGCAATTGTTGTCGAAAAAGCGGTCACTTGAAACAGTGCACACTGTCGCACTCACAAAGGAGTCTTGTTCTTATCTGTCTCACACTGCGCCCCTTAAGTTAGAAGATCCGGGCAGTTTTTCCGTCCCTTGTAGCATAGGTACCTTTTCTATCGAAAGGGCATTGTGTGACTTAGGGGCCAGTATAAGTGTCATGCCCTTGAGTTTAGCTAGGAAACTCAAGTTGACCCGTTTTGCTATCACGGAAATGACAGTTCAGATGGCTGACCGATCTGCGGTCGAGCCCATAGGAGTCCTAGAGGACATACCCGTCCAGATAGGGAAGTTTTTCTTCCCTGTTGACTTTGTTGTCCTTGATATGCCTGAGGATGACCATATTCCCATCATTTTGGGTAGGCCGTTTCTGCACACTGCTGGAGCAGTTATTGACGTCGGTTTAGGAACCTTGACTTTCAAAGTGGGAAAGCACTCTATTGTTTTTGCCCAGCCGGCTAAGAAAAAGGATCCCATGTGGCCTGTCACCTGTAACACGGTTTCTGAAAAGAAATCGTACTTTGTGCTCCCTGAATTGCCTGTCCCTATTACTCTCTTTGTGTTAACCCCTCCGCCCCAGACTGGGAGCAAGAAGGAGGAGAAACTTGTTGTTTTAGACATTGCAGAAGCTGGTTTGGGGAAGGAAGAGCAGCTGGATGCTCCAGCTGAGACAGAGCAGATCGTTTCAAGAGGCGGTCTTGGATGCCTAAGTTATGGGACTGACGAGGAAGTGGAAGATGAGCCAGTCAAGGTGAGATGGGCAGATTTGGAGTTCGACGATCCAAAGGAAATCCTTGATTGGGAAGAAGACGAAGCTGATCAGCTGAGTTCTCCGACTGTCGAAGCTAAGAAAGGTGCAGATGATAAAATGAGCACCATTGAGGCTACCTCTAGTAGCCAGAAGCCGACGAAGTGGGCCATACCGTGGTCCTTTTTGATCAACTATTAGTTGATCAAGTTCGTTATAAACTTCACTTTATTGTTTTCGAACTATTTTTTATTGCTTTTGTGTGCGCGAAAACTTCGCTTTATTTCGTTTGCTTAGAATTTTTAAGTACTTTAGACTTCGTTCTGGGTTTTGCGCAATTTTGGGCGCGTATTATTGTGCTTTTGCAGGTATTTAGAGCTTACTAGCTCGAATCATTGAGCAATTACGAAGAAATGAGACACTGCAGCAGTGTTTTCAGTCGATCGACTGGCACCCTTGGTCGATCGACTGAATTGCAGGTTGACAGGAGCTACTGTTCACGCCCACCTAGTCGATCGACTGCCTCTTTAGGTCGATCGACTACTGCTGCTGCTATATGCGTTCACGACCTCTCCCCTGCTGTGTTTGGTCGATATACGGACTCCAGGGAGTTTTCTACTCCACTTTATTTTCCGTCGAATTGTCTATTTCTTCTATTGCCTCATTTGTGCACAATATTTACGTTTCAAAATTGCTTTCTTCAGTCTTATGCGTGTTTTTTTTAATTGTCTTTTCAGGTCCTTATTGGTAGCACTGCTGGCTACTGAAACCTCCTAGCTCACGCTGGTTTGGGGAGGTTTCCTTTGCTGCGCTTAAAGTCTTGTGAGTTCCCAAGTCTTTACTTTATGTCTTTGTGTTTTTATTTCCCTTTTCTCGCAAATTCCCGTTTCTCTTTCTTCATTATATGATTTTGCACAATGGGGACATTGTGCGATTTGGTTTGGGGAAGGGTTTTGCGTCGCACTTCATTCATATTGCTTGCATTCACGTTTAAATTTCTGTTTTGCATTGTTTAATTTTTCTTATATATAAATCCAAAAAAATTGAAAAAATTTCAAAAAATTCCATAAAATGCACGTTTATTTTAGCATATAGGTCGAGTCGGAACGGTAGTATTTCTATGATGATTTTGCATTTGTACCTGTTTTGCCTGAGCCTTGCTAGATTGACATGTTATTAGTAGAATCATATAAGTGCATATCTACGAGTTTTCGTTACATTCATGCTGAGCCTGAGACTTGACTTTGAAAATTGGCAAGCTACATCATATTTTCTGAGTTTTAGAGCTTATAACTGGTGACATTCATGACCAGTTCATCTAGGAATGTGAGTAGTACTCCTTATGAGACATGTGTCCTTAATTTGCATAATTATGAATTTGATCTACTTAATACCTGTATGCATTCGGTTTGTGGTTAGTTGACACATGTGGTAGAGGTTTCCTTTTTCTCATTTTACCCATAAGCTTCACACTGCCAAAAATATCCTTTTTGTCCTATTTACTACATCCTACATTTAGCCTGCCTTTGTCAAGCTAGTAGCCTAGTTTTTGGGATTGTTACGCGTTTTTGGTAGCATTTGCTCATGTTTGAGATATTGTTGGGACAATGAAAGAAGGAAAGAAAGAAACAAAAGAAAAGAAAGAAAAAAAAGAAAAAAATGATTCGAAAAATGAAAAAAAAAGAGAGAAAAGTTTCTGTACTGTTCAAAGCAGTCGATCGACTGCTCCTTTAGGTCGATCGACTGAAGTTCGTGAAAGAAAAACAAAAGTCAATTCGCATGATTTAATCCTTATCCTTTGGCGATTTTTGCTCCCATGTTTCATTTATATCATATGGGGAGTTTATTGATTTGATAGTTTGGAGATTGTGAGTTTTGTGCTTGCTATAGCACCGTTCATTTGTCTATGAGAAAGAAGTTGGATGTTGTCCTTTGGTTCCGTTTTGGTACTAGCTTGATCACCTGTACCTCCACTTTACCATAAAATGTTTTGCCCCTTCTTACCCATACCTCACACTTCCATAATTATACCTCGGCATGTGTCAATGGTCATCTGTTTGGTTGGAATGCATATGTACGGTCATAGAGGTCATCTTCATAATTTATTGCTGGCATGTTCTTATAGGTCGTAGTTAGGTGAGAGTCACTACAAAATTAATTCTTTCTATCCTCTTATATATTCACCTTGCGCTTATTGAGTGATTTGAGCGACCCGTGAGAGTCCAGTTTAATAAGTCTTTACAGTCAACGGTTCAGTAGTTTTCGACGACTTTATAACTCGTTTGCATGATTCACATTACTAATTGATTGTTGGTTGTGCATTAAATTGGTTTAGGCTTTACAGTTGGCAATTCGCTCTGAGATTGAACTCGTTCCATTAGGTCATTAGATCGAGTCTAGTTCTTGCTTGGGGACAAGCAAGGTTTGGTTTGGGGAGATTTGATGCGTGTCATTTATATGATGTTTTACATCTCTTTTTACACGCATTTCGGAGCTCATTTGTGTAATATTTGTTGCTTTTCTCCCTATTTCCGTCTACTTCCGTATTTTGTGCTTTATTACAGAAATGTGAAGAATTCGACGGGAAATCAAGCCAAATCCGCCCCCGAGTAATCTGCATTGCAAATGACGTAAAGGAATCACTTAAGGAACGAGCTTGGTGCGCGATCCAAGGCCCAAAAGACAAGACCACGAGAATAAAGAAGTCAAGTAGCAGCTCATCCAGTCGATCGACTGGCACCATCGATCGATCGACCAACTATCGGATCGAAGCTCATCATTGGCGACATTGATCGATCGACCAAAGCATCTTGATCGATCGACGATTTCGATTTGAGGACGAGATTTAGAAAGCCCGTGAAGTTTAGGTTTTAGAAATAAGTTGTTGCGTTGATTGCTATATAGCATAACACCAGCATCTAGTTTTGAGATCATCGAATAATATATTTGAGAATTTTACATCAAGGTTTAGCATTAGGTTTTCATTCAAAGTTCCTTATCGAATAATTAGGGTTGGGAATTATTGTAAGCATCGAAAATTCGGTTCTCATTAATCAATCTTACCCCTGCAATTCGGTATTTCTCTGTTTACTTTGAGTTTTCGTATTTGCTAATAGATTAGAATTGATAGTTAGTGTTCCCAAGCCAATTATCGTTTCATCATCGTTGTTATTTGTTTTAAGTATGAATTAGTAATTGTCATGAGTTTATTTGTTGTTTTTACATTCACCATGAGTAGCTAAATAGCTTGTGCTAGGATGTAGGCGATTTATGGCTAGGCGGCATTAGATTGAACACGGACTGAACCCGCGTGTCAGTCGATCGACTGACATTGTTGGTCGATCGACTGACCTTGTAAGGTTGTTATTCGTTTTAATTGTTTTTAATCTTGTATTTAACGAATCGAATGCATGCGACCAGTTAGATACCTATTTTGTGACCGACCCATTAGACCGAAAGGTAGGGTAGGTTGCTTGACCGTCAATTAATTCGACTAAACTGTGCTAAGATCGAAAGATAGGTATAGTTTAGACCATTAGTCGCTTTTCAGGACGAAAGTTAGTATTAGTGACATTAGGGACCTATAGCGAGATCGAGAGATGCTATTTGTTAGGAGTGGACCGAGAGGACCTCTTATTTCCCGCCTTACCTGTGTTTAATTCAGACCGACTTAGTTTGCTGCCGCCGAAGCTGTAATGACCCGACCATCCTAGTACCTTTCTTTATCTGTTTAAAACACATCTTTAGTTTATTTTCCTTCCGTTATTAGTCATAGACCAATTCACATCAACCCCCATAATTGTTACCTTAGACTTTCATTAGACAACTAAAGTTTACAACTGCCTCCTTGCGGATCGACCCTGTTACCACTAGCCTAGGTTAGTCTTAATAGGAATTATAAATTTTATCTTTGGTACTCACAGCGACGGGTATCATGCATCATGTCATGTAAGAGTGTAGTTGCGGTGCGTTGATATGTAGCTCCGGCGTTGATCAATCCAAATGGCATTACCGTGTAACAATAGGTTCCTCATTGGGTGACAAATGCGGTCTTATGCATATCTTCCATGGCCATCTTGATTTGATTCTATCCCGCATACCCATCCATGAAGGATAGTAATGTGTGGTCTGCAGTATTGTCCACCAATATGTCGATGTGAGGTAGAGGGAAGTCATCTTTTGGACTTGCTTTGTTTAAGTCCCTAAAGTCAACACAAACACGGATTCTCCCATCCTTTTTGGGTACGGGTACTATGTTAGCTACCCAGTCAGAATACTCGGAAACTTTGATGAACCCGGCTTTGAATTGTTTGTCAACTTCTTCCTTAATCTTTAGAGCCCATTCTGTTCTCATTCGTCGAAGCTTCATTTTCTGAGGTTTGAAACCTGGCTTAATCGGAATCCTATGTTCGGCGATATCCCTGTCGATCCCTGGCATGTCTTTCTAGGACCAAGCGAAAACGTCTTTGAATTCATTTAGGAGGTCTATGAAATCGGCCCTTTCGGTAGAGCTCAAGGTAGTCCCTATCCTAAGTTCTTGGGGTTCTAGTTCGGTTCCTACATTGATGGGTTCGGTGTCCTCTATTACTGGTCCCCCTTCCCCTTCCTGTAGTATTTCTTTGGCTACGTAGGGAGGTATTTCGATCGAGTCTAGGTCTTGGTCATCCTCAGTATCATCGTAAACAGAATTGCACTCAAGATAACACAAAGAGTAAGAAGAACCTGATTTATTCATGTTAAAATTTGAGTAAAGTTGAAACAAAGAAGCCAACTGATCCATGGTCAGTGGCAGCAAAGGGACAGTGGTTGTGGCATTTCCCGAACTACTGTGACTATTCGATGCTAAGCTAGGAGAAACAAAGGGAGTGGGGATGACGACAGGAGTAGACTCTCTAATGACTTCTCTAGACTCCGACTCCGACTCGAACTCATCGTCTTCTGGTTCTCCTTTGAGCATCTCTCCTTCTCCAGTGGTGACCTTGAAGAGTCTTCCTTGATTGATTTTCTCCATCCCTTCTGCTGTCTTGCGTTGGTTTCTGTGATTAACGCGGTGGGGTTGAAGCGATCGTCTTGAAGTATCATGGTAATGATCTCATCCTGCGCGGCCCTAACGAATCGATCTTCTCCAAACAATAGGCTAACAACTTGTTCGTCTAAGCAAGGTGCTTGACGGGTTTTGACGGTAGGAACCGTTTCTGGAGGGATAAAGTAGCAATCGTGAAAGATCTCGATTCCGGCTAGCTTCCTCTCGAGATAATGCCAAGGTTCGGGAAATCTGTGAAAGAGTTCTAGACTTCCTTCTTGAACAAAGTACCCATTTAAAGTAGGGAGATAGAGTCGCATTTGGACTCCCACGTGCTTACGGTTTTGGACTTGGGCAAGCATTTCGAGAACCTCCTCTTTTGTGGGTTTATACCCTAGTCCAAGTGGTATCCTCTTTGAGTTGTCTTCCTTGTATGGTGCGAAGGTGTTTCTTCGAGTAGGGTTTAAAGGCATTCCAGGGAAGTATCCCTGGGTTTTGAGTATGTGGTTGACCACCAAGTTGGAGTAGGGATTATAGTATAAGGGTGCCAACTCGCTTTCTATGACACTTACACGTTGGAAGTCCCCAAGTTCGTACACGGGATCCGCAAGGACCTGATTGTTTGACTGTTTTTCGATTATTGCCTTGATGGGTGACGAAATGATCGTCACTACTTTGCCATTTAGTGGGATCTTGATCTTTTGGTGAAGAGTGGATGTTACCGCTTTGGAAGCGTGAATCCACGGCCTTCCCAGAAGTATGTTGAAGGAAGCTTCGATGTCCACTATTTGGAAGTTAACCTTTCGTTCGATTGGCCCTGTGGCTATGGTTAAGTTAACAAGTCCTACCACCTTTCGTTGTGTACCGTCATATGCACGCACACCTTGATTGATAGGGGTCCAATCCGACTCTTTCATGCCTAGCTTGTATGTTGTTTTGAGGGGTATGACGTTGACTGCAGAGCCATCGTCCACCAAGGTCATTGGCACATTCTTCTTTAGACAAATGACAGTGATGTATAGAGCAAGGTTGTGACTAGCGCCAAAAGGTGGCAAATCTTCGTTCGAGAAAGTAATAGGGTTACTTAGCTTTGATGATTCTTGGAAGACCAAGTTGACTACATCTTCAGGAGTGGAGTTATGTGCTACATTTAGTTTGGCCAAAGCTTGCAGTAAAGCTTGGCGATGTGGGAATGAGCTTGCTATTAATTGCCAGACTGAAAGATCAGCCTTTGTCTTCTGTAATTGCTTGAGCAAATGATCAGTGGAGTCATCTTCATTGTCAATTGGTGTGATGACGTTGGTTGGACCATTTTGAGTAGTGCTTTGATATGGACGACCCGAACGAGTTAGGTGGTCCACATCTTGGTCTTCACCATTTTGGACTATTTCTTTGACTAGGGAGTTTTCAGTGAGATACTCGTCCTCGTCATCGTCGGCCCAAACTCCATTGATTGCAGTTATCTCTCTCATTCTCATGATGTCACATTCCAGTCGTATGATTTGATCAACTAGTTTATCAACCGCGGTGATTACTTCTTGCATAGTAGCATCTTGAGAGAAGATTAGTGGCACATGTTCTTCGGGTGTTGCGTTGGGATTGCGTAAAGTTGTCACCACATTTTCTAATTCCCAAACTTGTCTATCCACACTCCTTGCCCATGTGATGAAGTCGGAAATGGTAGGGGAGATAGTAGAGTAGAGCCCTTCATTCTCGATTGCATGAATTTCATTTTCGCATGGAGAAATAAGGTGTGAGCAATTTAAGGTAGATTCATCACTTGTGATCACTAGAACTCCAAGAGGATTCTGAGTGTTGTTGGGCTTTCCTCCCGGTGGTATTGGTAGTCGACCGTCCTCAATCATGTCTTGCAGCACGTTTTTCAACTTGTAGAATTTTCTGTGTCGTGCCCCTTGCCCCTATGGTATTCACAGTACGAGTTCTCATCCCAGAATTTGGATTTTCTTTCGGGCTCGGGAGTAGGTCCGAGGGGTTGGAGTTTACCTTGCTTCATTAACCTTTTTAGAGCGTTGGAGTAAGTGTCCCTAAGATTTGTGAATTTCCTTGGTGGGGTGCTTTTCTTGGATGGCTCGAGAAGGTTAACTTCATCGGTCTTGCTAGTAGAGCCGTATGAACGACTTGTGGACCCTTGATATCCTTGACCTACCGTTTTGGACAAGAGTCCTTTACGGATGTCATCTTCAATCCTTGTCCCTAGTACGGTTAAGTCCTTGAAAGTTTTGATGTTTTGGTATCTCAAATGATTGGCATAGATGGGTTTGAGATTATCCACAAAGTTTTCCACAAGGGTAGCCTCATCCGGGCGTTCAACTAGTTGGGTGCTAGTCTTCTTACACCTACTTAGGAAGTCGGTGAATCCTTCTTTGTCATTTTGGGTAAGAACCTCTAGAGTACGCATGTTGACTTGGATCTCGGCATTATCCGCATATTGTTTAGAGAACTCGATTGCGGCGTCTTCCCAAGTAGCGACCTTCTTGTGATCTAAGGAGTAGAACCATTGCTTTGGGAAGCCCCGTCCTTCTGCAGGTAAAAGACGTTTTTTTTTTTTTTTTTTTTTTTTTTTTTTTATGTCTAATACCCGCTTTTGGTAGGTTTGGCTTATGGAACGGCTCCGATTGATCGAGCCCCCAGTTCATGTGCTTTCTTATCATGCTCGCTCGATTGCGATGAGGACGAGGTTGTACATGGTGGACTTCAAGGTCCGTGATTATTGGAAGAACAAGTCAAGAGCGACGATGGCCCGTTGATTAGGTGGGTCGTACCGTGGTGGCACCTCAAATCTGTCACTGGAGTGTCTTCTTTGGATCCCACTAGGTCCGTGCGCATTCCTGGATTGGAGTTTATGGTGTGCATCTTCCCTGAAAGACTGATGAGACAAGTCGGGCTGAAACAGACGATCCCGAGGCTTGACACCGTCCCACAGACTGCTATAGCGCTTACTACAGAGAGCCGAAGAGAGTGGGCCATTAAATGGGCCCAAAGAAACATGTGGTTCTTGAATTTCTCTGCCAATGCCTTGTGGGTGTCGGATTCTTATCTGAGATGGAGAAAGTCTACTACTTCGGAAGAGCGCGAGAGACTGAGGAAGCGCGAGCCTGTTGATTATAAGGTGCGCGAGGGAGAGAAAGAGAAGGAGAAGCATCTGACAGAGGGAGAAGAAGAAACCGGGTTTCAAGTTGTTCATCCTTCAAAGAGACCAAAGACTACTCCTGTCGCGGAAATGGTGATTGGCAAGAATGGAAAGGCTAGGCCTCGAGAAAGACCGTTGGTGATTTGGTTTGAAGTGGCGCAAGAGCGTCCGGCTCGAGGTCGTGACAAGAAATATGATAGGAATGACAAGGGCAAGGGGAAGATGGAGGAATAGCCCGAGTCTTTATTTTTTAATTATTATTATTATCGTTGTTGTAATAAAAAGGTGGGGTTTTTAGAATCCTAGCCTATTCTATTTTTATTATGTAGCGTACTATTATTATTAGAAAAAGAATGAAATAAAAAAGTTAAATGGTTATGAAACCGTTGTGATTCTCTATTTATTATTCTTGTCGAATTTCAAATGCAATACAAATGTCCTTCTATTTACATTTTAGATATAACGGGTTGAATCCTGTGAAAGATTGCCTACGTATTCACTTAAAAAAAAGTGAAATCAAACTCTTGCGCGTAGTTCGAGTAAATGTAAAAGAATAATTGTTCTAAGCAAGAGCTTGTAATGAACGTAGAAAATAAGCATGAGCTTTTGCTTACTCTGAAGGTACGAATTTAGTTTATTTGATGATACGAGGATGATAAATTTGTCAAAAATGCAAGAGCACAGTGACATTAGCTTAGTTCAGCTTGGCCAGGGGCCGTTGGTTTAGTGCCACAAGTGCGACACGTGGGGTTACGCGAGGCGCGTTTTCGTTCCTATTCTAGGCATAGTACCGTTTTAGTTGGTCAAGGTTTGTTGGGTTTGAAACCTCATTCCCGTCTAGGTACGTGATTCTAACCGCACTTCCTCGGGAGTCTGGATTTGACTAGAAATGGTCCGGCCCAATTAGGTTTGAATTTTCCTCGTGGGTCAACAGGTAAAAGAGCTCTAACCGATTTGAGCACTAAGTCTCCCTCTTTGATGTTTCTTGGCCTAACCCTTTTGTTGAAAGCTCGCTTGATACGTGCTTGATATGCTTGGACATTATGTAAGGCGCGTAGCCTACGTTCATCCAGGAGGATGAGTTCTCATATCTATCCTTCTTCCAATCGGCTTCCGGGATTTGACTTTCTAGTAAAATACGCAAGGATGGTATTTCTAGCTCGACTGGTTGTACAGCTTCCATGCCGTATGTCAAATAGAAAGGAGTGGCCCCGATGGGCGTCTAATGAGATGTACGATACCCCCACAAAGCAAAGGGTATCTTGCTTGGCCAATCTCTATAGTTGTCAATCATTTTCTTAAGAATTGTGACAACATTCTTGTTTGCCGCCTCTACCGCACCGTTAGTCTGTGGTCTATAGGGCGAAGAGTGGTGATGCTTAATCTTATATTTGGCTAGCAATTGCTCGGTCTCAGCTTGGAAATGTGATCCGTTATCACTAATGATTTCATGTGGGCAACCATATCGACAGATGATGTTGTTTTGTATGAACTTTGCCACATTTTTAGCTATAAGACTAGTGTAGGAAGCCGCTTCTACCCATTTGGTGAAATAGTCGATTGCTACTAGAATGAAACAGTGACCTCTTGTTTATTTGAGGTTATCTTCCCGATTATGTCAATTCCCCATGCGAGAAAATGGCCAAGGGGATGTCATTGTATAGAGTAATGAAGGAGGGACATGTTGTACATTCCGAAGATTTGGCAATTGTGGCAATGTCTTACGTATTTGATGCAATCGGATTCCATTGTGGTCCAATAATACCCTAGACGTGTGATTTTCTTTGCCATCATAGGCCCACTCATGTGAGGACCGCATTCTCCGTCGTGGACTTCTTCCATCACCTTTATAACTTTCAGTGGCACGTATTTGAGGTCGAATTCTGATAGCATCAGGGTCCATCTTGCTAGGCGTCCGTTGAGGACGGGTTTCTCGAAGAGGTATTTGACTGGATCCATTTTGGAGTATATTTTGACGGAGTAGCTAAGCATGTAATGGCGTAGCTTCTTCGTTGCCCACACGAGAGCGAGGCATGTCTTTTCGAGTTGTGAGTATTTTCACTCGTACTCCAAGAACTTCTTACTAAGATAGTAGATAGCTCTTTCTTCACTTCCTACTGAGTTTGAGCGCATGGCACCCATGGTCATTGTTTCGATTCTTGTGAGATATAAACCAAGAGGTTGATCTCGTTGTGGTGGCATGAGCACTGGTGGTTTAGCCAATATCTCCTTGATTCGGTCTAATGCCTTTTGACAATCATCATCCCACATGGTGTGGTCTGTTTTCTTGAGTTTCTTGAAGATAGGCTCACAAATCATCGTAAATTTTGATATGAATCGACTTATATACTGTACTTTTCCCGGGAATCCTCGACTTCTTTTTTGTTTGAGGTTGTGGCATTTCGATCAGAGCTTTGATTTTGGAAGGATCTATTTCTATACCTCGTTGGCTAACAACGTATCCCAGGAGTTTGCCAGATGTTACCCCGAATGTGCACTTCTGAGGATTGAGTCTTATGTTGTATTTTCGTAGCCTTGCGAAGGTTCGCAATATGTCCCTCTCTTTCCTTGGATTTGACAATCATGTCATCTACGTATACCTCAACTTCTTTGTGCATCATGTCATGTAGGAGTGTAGTTGCGGTGCATTGATATGTAGCTCCGGCGTTGATCAATCCAAATGGCATTACCGTGTAACAATAGGTTCCCCATTGGGTGACAAATGCGGTCTTATGCATATCTTCCATGGCCATCTTGATTTGATTCTATCCCGCATACCCATCCATGAAGGATAGTAATGCGTGGTCTGCAGTATTGTCCACCAATATGTCGATGTGAGGTAGAGGGAAGTCATCTTTTGGACTTGCTTTGTTTAAGTCCGTAAAGTCAACACAAACACGGATTCTCCCATCCTTTTTGGGTACGGGTACTATGTTAGCTACCCAGTCAGAATACTCGGAAACTTTGATGAAACCGGCTTTGAATTGTTTGTCAACTTCTTCCTTAATCTTTAGAGCCCATTCTGTTCTCATTCGTCGAAGCTTCTGTTTTACAGGTTTGAAACCTGGCTTAATCGGAATCCTATGTTCGGCGATATCCCTGTCGATCCCTGGCATGTCTTTGTAGGACCAAGCGAAAACGTCTTTGAATTCGTTTAGGAGGTCTATGTAATCGGCCCTTTCGGTAGAGCTCAAGGTAGTCCCTATCCTAAGTTCTTGGGGTTCTAGTTCGGTTCCTACATTGATGGGTTCGGTGTCCTCTATTACTGGTCCCCCTTCCCCTTCCTGTAGTATTTCTTTGACTACGTAGGGAGGTATTTCGATCGAGTCTAGTTCTTGGTCATCCTCAGTATCATCGTAAACAGAATTGCACTCAAGATAACACAAAGAGTAAGCAGAACCTGATTTATTCATGTTAAAATTTGAGTAAAGTTGAAACAAAGAAGCCAACTGATCCATGGTCGGTGGCGGCAAAGGACGATGGTTGCGGCATTTCCCGAACTACGTGACTATTCGAGGCTAAGCTAGGAGAAACAAAGGGAGTGGGGATGACGACGGGAGTAGACTCTCTAATGACTTCTCTAGACTCGACTCGACTCGACTCCGACTCGAACTCATCGTCTTTGGTTCTCCTTTGAACATCTCTCCTTCTCCGGTGGTGAGCTTGAAGAGTCTTCCTTGATTGTTGGTCCATTTGATTGATTTTCTCCATCCTTTCTCATTGTCTTGCGTTGGTTTCGTGATTAACGCGGTGGGGTTGAAGCGATCGTCTTGAAGTATCATGGTAATGATCTCATCTCGCGCTGACCCTAACAAATCGATCTTCTCAAACAATAGGCTAACGACTTGTTCGTCTAAGCAAGGTGCTTGACGGGTTTTGACGGTAGGAACCGTTTCTGGAGGGATAAAGTAGCAATCGTGAAAGATCTCGATTCCGGCTAGCTTCCTCTCGAGATAATGCCAAGGTTCGGGAAATCCGTGAAAGAGTTCTAGACTTCCTTCTTGAACAAAGTACCCATTTAAAGTAGGGAGATAGGGTCGCATTTGGACTCCCACGTGCTTACGGTTTTGGACTTGGGCAAGCATTTCGAGAACCTCCTCTTTTGTGGGTTTTTACCCTAGTCCAAGTGGTATCCTCTTTGAGTTGCCTTCCTTGTATGGTGCGAAGGTGTTTCTTCGAGTAGGGTTTAAAGGCATTCCAGGGAAGTATCCCTGGGTTTTGAGTATGTGGTTGACCACCAAGTTGGAGTAGGGATTATAGTATAAGGGTGCCAACTCGCTTTCTATGACACTTACACTTTGGAAGTCCCCAAGTTCGTACACGGGGTCCGCAAGGACCTGATTGTTTGACTGTTTTTCGATTATTGCCTTGATGGGTGACGAAGTGATCGTCACTACTTTGCCATTTAGTGGGATCTTGATCTTTTGGTGAAGAGTGGATGTTACCGCTTTGGAAGCGTGAATCCACGGCCTTCCCAGAAGTATGTTGAAGGAAGCTTCGATGTCCACTATTTGGAAGTTAACCTTTTGTTCGATTGGCCCTGTGGCTATGGTTAAGTTAACAAGTCCTACCATCTTTCGTCGTGTACCATCATATGCACGCACACCTTGATTGATAGGGGTCCAATCCGACTCTTTCATGCCTAGCTTGTATGCTGTTTTGAGGGGTATGACGTTGACTGCAGAGCCATCGTCCACCAAGGTCATTGGCACATTCTTCTTTAGACAAATGACAGTGATGTATAGAGCAAGGTTGTGACTAGCGCCAAAAGGTGGCAAATCTTCGTCCGAGAAAGTAATAGGGTTACTTAGCTTTGGTGATTCTTGGAAGACCAAGTTGACTACATCTTCAGGAGTGGAGTTATGTGCTACATTTAGTTTGGCCAAAGCTTGCAGTAAAGCTTGGCGATGTGGGAATGAGCTTGCTATTAATTGCTGCATGAAAGATCAGCCTTTGTCTTCTGTAATTGCTTGAGCAAATGATCAGTGGAGTCATCTTCGTTGTCAATTGGTGTGATGACGTTGGTTGGACCATTTTGAGTAGTGCTTTGATATGGACGACCCGAACGAGTTAGGTGGTCCACATCTTGGTCTTCGCCATTTTGGACTATTTATTTGACTAGGGAGTTTTCAGTGAGATACTCGTCCTCGTCATCGTCGGCCCAAACTTCATTGATTGAGTTATCTCTCTCATTCTCATGATGTCACATTCCAGTCGTATGATTTGATCAACTAGTTTATCAACCGCGGTGATTACTTCTTGCATAGTAGCATCTTGAGAGAAGATTAGTGGCACATGTTCTTCGGGTGTTGCGTTGGGATTGCTTGGTGGGGTGCTTTTCTTGGATGGCTCGAGAAGGTTAACTTCATCGGTCTTGCTAGTAGAGCCGTATGAACGACTTGTGGATCCTTGATATCCTCAACCTACCGTTTTGGACAAGAGTCCTTTACGGATGTCATCTTCAATCCTTGTCCCTAGTACGGTTAAGTCCTTGAAAGTTTTGATGTTTTGGTATCTCAAATGATTGGCATAGATGGGTTTGAGATTATCCACAAACTTTTCCACAAGGGTAGCCTCATCCGGGCGTTAAACTAGTTGGGTGCTAGTCTTCCTCCACCTACTTAGGAAGTCGGTGAATCCTTCTTTGTCATTTTGGGTAAGAACCTCTAGAGTACGCATGTTGACTTGGATCTCGGCATTATCCGCATATTGTTTAGAGAACTCGATTGCGGCGTCTTACCAAGTAGCGACCTTCTTGTGATCTAAGGAGTAGAACCATTGCTTTGGAAGCCCCGTCCTTCTGCAGGTAAAAGACGTTTTTTTTTTTTTTTTTTTTTTTTTTTAATGTCTAATACCCCCTTTTGGTAGGTTTGGCTTATGGAACGGCTCCGATTGATCGAGCCCCCAGTTCATGTGCTTTCCTATCATGCCCGCTCGATTGCGATGAGGACGAGGTTGTACATGGTGGACTTCACTCAGTGCTGTGATTATTGGAAGAACAAGCTGAAGAGCGACGATGGCCCGTTGATTAGGTGGGTCGTACCGTGGTGGCACCTCAAATCTGTCACTGGAGTGTCTTCTTTGGATCCCACTAGGTCCGTGCGCATTCCTGGATTGGAGTTTATGGTGTGCATCTTCCCGGAAAGACTGACGAGACAAGTCGGGCTGAAACAGACGATCCCGAGGCTTGACACCGTCCCACAGACTGCTATGGCGCTTACTACAGAGAGCCGAAGAGAGTGGGCCATTAAATGGGCCCAAAGAAACATGTGGTTCTTGAATTTCTCTGCCAATGCCTTGTGGGTGTCGGATTCTTATCTGAGATGGAGAAAGGCTACTACTCCGGAAGAGCGCGAGAGGCGAGGAAGCGCGAGCCTGTTGATTACAAGGTGCGCGAGGGAGAGAAAGAGAAAGAGAAGCATCTGACAGAGGGAGAAGAAGAAACCGGGTTTCAAGTTGTTCATCCTTCAAAGAGACCAAAGACTACTCCTGTCGCGGAAATGGTGATTGGCAAGAATGGAAAGGCTAGGCCTCGAGAAAGACCGTTGGTGATTAGGTCTGAAGTGGCGCAAGAGCGTCCGGCTCGAGGTCGTGACAAGAAATATGATAGGAATGACAAGGGCAATGGGAAGATGGAGGAATAGCCCGAGTCTTTATTTTTTAATTATTATTATTATTGTTGTTGTAATAAAAAGGTGGGGTTTTTAGAATCCTAGCCTATTCTATTTTTATTATGTAGCGTACTACTATTATTATTAGAAAAAGAATGAAATAAAAAAGTTAAATGGTTATGAAACCGTTATGATTCTCTATTTATTATTCTTGTCGATTTTCAAATGCAATACAAATGTCCTTCTATTTACATTTTAGATATAACGGGTTGAATCCTGTGAAAGATTGCCTACGTATTCACTTAAAAAAAAAAGTGAAATCAAACCCTTGCGCGTAGTTCGAGTAAATGTAAAAGAATAATTGTTCTAAGCAAGAGCTTGTAATGAACGTAGAAAATAAGCATGAGCTTTTGCTTACTCTGAAGGTACGAATTTAGTTTATTTGATGATACGAGGATGATAAATTTGTCAAAAATGCAAGAGCACAGTGACATTAGCTTATTTCAGCTTGGCCAGGGGCCGTTGGTTTAGTGCCACAAGTGCGACACGTGAGTTTACGCGAGGCGCGTTTTCGTTCCTATTCCAGGCATAGTACCGTTTTAGTTGGTCAAGGTTTGTTGGGTTTGAAAACTCATTCCCGTCTAGGTCTGTGATTCTAACCGCACCCCCTGGGAGTCTGGATTTGACTAGAAATGGTCCGGCCCAATTAGGTTTGAATTTTCCTCGTGGGTCAACAGGTAAAAGAGCTCTAACCGATTTGAGCACTAAGTCTCCCTCTTTGATGTTTCTTGGCCTAACCCTTTTGTTGAAAGCTCGCTTGATACATGCTTGATATGCTTGGACATTATGTAAGGCGCGTAGCCTACGTTCATCCAGGAGGATGAGTTCTTCATATCTATCCTTCTTCCAATCGGCTTCCGGGATTTGACTTTCTAGTAAAATACGCAAGGATGGTATTTCTAGCTCGACTGGTTGTACAGCTTCCATGCCGTATGTCAAATAGAAAGGAGTGGCCCAAGTGGGCGTCCTAACAGATGTACGATACCCCCACAAAGCAAAGGGTATCTTGCTTGGCCAATCTCTATAGTTGTCAATCATTTTCTTAAGAATTGTGACAACATTCTTGTTTGCCGCCTCTACCGCACCGTTAGTCTGTGGTCTATAGGGCGAAGAGTGGTGATGCTTAATCTTATATTTGGCTAGCAATTGCTCGGTCTCAGCTTGGAAATGTGATCCGTTATCACTAATGATTTCATGTGGGCAACCATATCGACAGATGATGTTGTTTTGTATGAACTTTGCCACATTTTTAGCTGTAAGACTAGTGTAGGAAGCCGCTTCTACCCATTTGGTGAAATAGTCGATTGCTACTAGAATGAAACAGTGACCTCTTGTTCCGGCTGAGGTTATCTTCCCGATTATGTCAATTCCCCATGCAGAAAATGGCCAAGGGGATGTCATTGTATAGAGTAATGAAGGAGGGACATGTTGTACATTCCCGAAGATTTGGCAATTGTGGCAATGTCTTACGTATTTGATGCAATCGGATTCCATTGTGGTCCAATAATACCCTAGACGTGTGATTTTCTTTGCCATCATAGGCCCACTCATGTGAGGACCGCATTCTCCGTCGTGGACTTCTTCCATCACCTTTATAACTTTCAGTGGCACGTATTTGAGGTCGAATTCTGAGAGTATCAGGGTCCATCTTGCTAGGCGTCCGTTGAGGACGGGTTTCTCGAAGAGGTATTTGACTGGATCCATTTTGGAGTATATTTTGACGGAGTAGCTAAGCATGTAATGGCGTAGCTTCTTCGTTGCCCACACGAGAGCGAGGCATGTCTTTTCGAGTTGTGAGTATTTGCACTCGTACTCCAAGAACTTCTTACTAAGATAGTAGATAGCTCTTTCTTCACTTCCTACAGTTTGAGCCAGCATGGCACCCATGGTGCTTTTGATTCTTGTGAGATATAAACCAAGAGGTTGATCTCGTTGTGGTGGCATGAGCACTGGTGGTTTAGCCAATATCTCCTTGATTCGGTCTAATGCCTTTTGACAATCATCATCCCACATGGTGTGGTATGTTTTCTTGAGTTTCTTGAAGATAGGCTCACAAATCATCGTAAATTTTGATATGAATCGACTTATATACTGTACTTTTCCCAGGAATCCTCTGACTTCTTTTTCTGTTTGAGGTTGTGGCATTTCGATCAGAGCTTTGATTTTGGAAGGATCTATTTCTATACCTCGTTGGCTAACAACGTATCCCAGGAGTTTTCCAGATGTTACCCCGAATGTGCACTTCTGAGGATTGAGTCTTATGTTGTATTTTCGTAGCCTTGCGAAGGTTCGCAATATGTCCCTCTCTTTCCTTGGATTTGACAATCATGTCATCTACGTATACCTCAACTTCTTTGTGCATCATGTCATGTAGGAGTGTAGTTGCGGTGCATTGATATGTAGCTCCGGCGTTGATCAATCCAAATGGCATTACCGTGTAACAATAGGTTCCCCATTGGGTGACAAATGCGGTTATATACATATCTTCCATGGCCATCTTGATTTGATTCTATCCCGCATACCCATCCATGAAGGATAGTAATGCGTGGTCTGCAGTATTGTCCACCAATATGTCGATGTGAGGTAGAGGGAAGTCATCTTTTGGACTTGCTTTGTTTAAGTCCCTAAAGTCAACACAAACACGGATTCTCCCATCCTTTTGGGTACGGGTACTATGTTAGCTACCCAATGTAATACTCAAAACTTTGATGAACCCGGCTTTGAATTGTTTGTCAACTTCTTCCTTAATCTTTAGAGCCCATTCTGTTCTCATTCGTCGAAGCTTACATTTCTGAGTTTGAAACCCGGCTTAATCGGAATCCTATGTTCGGCGATATCCTGTCGATCCTGGCATGTCTTTGTAGGACCAAGCGAAAACGTCTTTGAATTCGTTTAGGAGGTCTATGTAATCGGCCCTTTCGGTAGAGCTCAAGGTAGTCCCTATCCTAAGTTCTTGGGGTTCTAGTTCGGTTCCTACATTGATGGGTTCGGTGTCCTCTATTACTGGTCCCCCTTCCCTTCATGTAGTATTTCTTTGGCTACGTAGGGAGGTATTTCGATCGAGTCTAGGTCTTGGTCATCCTCAGTATCATCGTAAACAGAATTGCACTCAAGATAACACAAAGAGTAAGCAGAACCTGATTTATTCATGTTAAAATTTGAGTAAAGTTGAAACAAAGAAGCCAACCGATCCATGATCGGTGGCGGCAAAGGACGATGGTTGCGGCATTTCCCGAACTATCGTGACTATTCGAGGCTAAGCTAGGAGAAACAAAGGGAGTGGGGATGACGACAGGAGTAGACTCTCTAATGACTTCTCTAGACTCCGACTCGACTCGACTCGACTCGAACTCATCGTCTTCTGGTTCTCCTTTGAACATCTCTCCTTCTCCAGTGGTGAGCTTGAAGAGTCTTCCTTGATTGTTGGTCCATTTGATTGATTTTCTCCATCCTTTCTGTTGTCTTGCGTTGGTTTCTGTGATTAACGCGGTGGGGTTGAAGCGATCGTCTTGAAGTATCATGGTAATGATCTCATCTGCGCGCCCTAACAAATCGATCTTCTCCAAACAATAGGCTAACAGCTTGTTCGTCTAAGCAAGGTGCTTGACGGGTTTTGACGGTAGGAACCGTTTCTGGAGGGATAAAGTAGCAATCGTGAAAGATCTCGATTCCGGCTAGCTTCCTCTCGAGATAATGCCAAGGTTCGGGAAATCCGTGAAAGAGTTCTAGACTTCCTTCTTGAACAAAGTACCCATTTAAAGTAGGGAGATAGGGTCGCATTTGGACTCCCACGTGCTTACGGTTTTGGACTTGGGCAAGCATTTCGAGAACCTCCTCTTTTGTGGGTTTTTACCCTAGTCCAAGTGGTATCCTCTTTGAGTTGCCTTCCTTGTATGGTGCGAAGGTGTTTCTTCGAGTAGGGTTTAAAGGCATTCCAGGGAAGTATCCCTGGGTTTTGAGTATGTGGTTGACCACCAAGTTGGAGTAGGGATTATAGTATAAGGGTGCCAACTCGCTTTCTATGACACTTACACTTTGGAAGTCCCCAAGTTCGTATACCAGGATCCGCAAGGACCGATTGTTTGACTCGCACCGATTATTGCCTTGATGGGTGACGAAGTGATCGTCACTACTTTGCCATTTAGTGGGATCTTGATCTTTTGGTGAAGAGTGGATGTTACCGCTTTGGAAGCGTGAATCCACGGCCTTCCCAGAAGTATGTTGAAGGAAGCTTCGATGTCCACTATTTGGAAGTTAACCTTTTGTTCGATTGGCCCTGTGGCTATGGTTAAGTTAACAAGTCCTACCATCTTTCGTCGTGTACCATCATATGCACGCACACCTTGATTGATAGGGGTCCAATCCGACTCTTTCATGCCTAGCTTGTATGCTGTTTTGAGGGGTATGACGTTGACTGCAGACCCATCGTCCACCAAGGTCATTGGCACATTCTTCGTTAGACAAATGATAGTGATGTATAGAGCAAGGTTGTGACTAGCGCCAAAAGGTGGCAAATCTTCGTCCGAGAAAGTAATAGGGTTACTTAGCTTTGGTGATTCTTGGAAGACCAAGTTGACTACATCTTCAGGAGTGGAGTTATGTGCTACATTTAGTTTGGCCAAAGCTTGCAGTAAAGCTTGGCGATGTGGGAATGAGCTTGCTATTAATTGCCAGACTGAAAGATCAGCCTTTGTCTTCTGTAATTGCTTGAGCAAATGATCAGTGGAGTCATCTTCGTTGTCAATTGGTGTGATGACGTTGGTTGGACCATTTTGAGTAGTGCTTTGATATGGACGACCCGAACGAGTTAGGTGGTCCACATCTTGGTCTTCGCCATTTTGGACTATTTATTTGACTAGGGAGTTTTCAGTGAGATACTCGTCCTCGTCATCGTCGGCCCAAACTTCATTGATTGAGTTATCTCTCTCATTCTCATGATGTCACATTCCAGTCGTATGATTTGATCAACTAGTTTATCAACCGCGGTGATTACTTCTTGCATAGTAGCATCTTCAGAGAAGATTAGTGGCACATGTTCTTCGGGTGTTGCGTTGGGATTGCTTGGTGGGGTGCTTTTCTTAGATGGCTCGAGAAGGTTAACTTCATCGGTCTTGCTAGTAGAGCCGTATGAACGACTTGTGGACCCTTGATATCCTCGACCTACCGTTTTGGACAAGAGTCCTTTACGGATGTCATCTTCAATCCTTGTCCCTAGTACGGTTAAGTCCTTGAAAGTTTTGATGTTTTGGTATCTCAAATGATTGGCATAGATGGGTTTGAGATTATCCACAAACTTTTCCACAAGGGTAGCCTCATCCGGGCGTTCAACTAGTTGGGTGCTAGTCTTCCTCCACCTACTTAGGAAGTCGGTGAATCCTTCTTTGTCATTTTGGGTAAGAACCTCTAGAGTACGCATGTTGACTTGGATCTCGGCATTATCCGCATATTGTTTAGAGAACTCGATTGCGGCGTCTTCCCAAGTAGCGACCTTCTTGTGATCTAAGGAGTAGAACCATTGCTTTGGGAAGCCCCGTCCTTCTGCAGGTAAAAGACGTTTTTTTTTTTTATGTCTAATACCCGCTTTTGGTAGGTTTGGCTTATGGAACGGCTCCGATTGATCGAGCCCCCAGTTCATGTGCTTTCCTATCATGCCCGCTCGATTGCGATGAGGACGAGGTTGTACATGGTGGACTTCACTCGGGTCTGTGATTATTAGAAGAACAAGCTGAAGAGCGACGATGGCCCGTTGATTAGGTGGGTCGTACCGTGGTGGCACCTCAAATCTGTCACTGGAGTGTCTTCTTTGGATCCCACTAGGTCCGTGCGCATTCCTGGATTGGAGTTTATGGTGTGCATCTTCACGGAAAGTCTGATGAGACAAGTCGGGCTGAAACAGACGATCCCGAGGCTTGACACCGTCCCGCAGACTGCTATGGCGCTTACTACAGAGAGCCGAAGAGAGTGGGCCATTAAATGGGCCCAAAGAAACATGTGGTTCTTGAATTTCTCTGCCAATGCCTTGTGGGTGTCGGATTCTTATCTGAGATGGAGAAAGGCTACTACTTCGGAAGAGCGCGAGAGACTGAGGAAGCGCGAGCCTGTTGATTACAAGGTGCGCGAGGGAGAGAAAGAGAAAGAGAAGCATCTGACAGAGGGAGAAGAAGAAGCCGGGTTTCAAGTTGTTCATCCTTCAAAGAGACCAAAGACTACTCCTGTCGCGGAAATGGTGATTGGCAAGAATGGAAAGGCTAGGCCTCGAGAAAGACCGTTGGTGATTAGGTCTGAAGTGGCGCAAGAGCGTCCGGCTCGAGGTCGTGACAAGAAATATGATAGGAATGACAAGGGCAATGGGAAGATGGAGGAATAGCCCGAGTCTTTATTTTTTAATTATTATTATTATTGTTGTTGTAATAAAAAGGTGGGGTTTTTAGAATCCTAGCCTATTCTATTTTTATTATGTAGCTTACTACTATTATTATTAGAAAAAGAATGAAATAAAAAAGTTAAATGGTTATGAAACCGTTATGATTCTCTATTTATTATTCTTGTCGAATTTCAAATGCAATACAAATGTCCTTCTATTTACATTTTAGATATAACGGGTTGAATCCTGTGAAAGATTGCCTACGTATTCACTTAAAAAAAAAGTGAAATCAAACCCTTGCGCGTAGTTCGAGTAAATGTAAAAGAATAGTTGTTCTAAGCAAGAGCTTGTAATGAACGTAGAAAATAAGCATGAGCTTTTGCTTACTCTGAAGGTACGAATTTAGTTTATTTGATGATACGAGGATGATAAATTTGTCAAAAATGCAAGAGCACAGTGACATTAGCTTATTTCAGCTTAGCCAGGGGCCGTTGGTTTAGTGCCACAAGTGCGACACGTGAGTTTACGCGAGGCGCGTTTTCGTTCCTATTCTAGGCATAGTACCGTTTTAGTTGGTCAAGGTTTGTTGGGTTTGAAAACTCATTCCCGTCTAGGTCTGTGATTCTAACCGCACCCCCTGGGAGTCTGGATTTGACTAGAAATGGTCCGGCCCAATTAGGTTTGAATTTTCCTCGTGGGTCAATAGGTAAAAGAGCTCTAACCGATTTGAGCACTAAGTCTCCCTCTTTGATGTTTCTTGGCCTAACCCTTTTGTTGAAAGCTCGCTTGATACGTGCTTGATATGCTTGGACATTATGTAAGGCGCGTAGCCTACGTTCATCCAGGAGGATGAGTTCTTCATATCTATCCTTCTTCCAATCGGCTTCCGGGATTTGACTTTCTAGTAAAATACGCAAGGATGGTATTTCTAGCTCGACTGGTTGTACAGCTTCCATGCCGTATGTCAAATAGAAAGGGGTGGCCCCAGTGGGCGTCTAATGAGATGTACGATACCCCCACAAAGCAAAGGGTATCTTGCTTGGCCAATCTCTATAGTTGTCAATCATTTTCTTAAGAATTGTGACAACATTCTTGTTTGCCGCCTCTACCGCACCGTTAGTCCGTGGTCTAGGGCGAAGAGTGGTGATGCTTAATCTTATATTTGGCTAGCAATTGCTCGGTCTCAGCTTGGAAATGTGATCCGTTATCACTAATGATTTCATGTGGGCAACCATATCGACAGATGATGTTGTTTTGTATGAACTTTACCACATTTTTAGCTGTAAGACTAGTGTAGGAAGCCGCTTCTACCCATTTGGTGAAATAGTCAATTGCTACTAGAATGAAACAGTGACCTCTTATTCCGGCTGAGGTTATCTTCCCGATTATGTCAATTCCCCATGCAGAAAATGGCCAAGGGGATGTCATTGTATAGAGTAATGAAGGAGGGACATGTTGTACATTCCCGAAGATTTGGCAATTGTGGCAATGTCTTACGTATTTGATGCAATCGGATTCCATTGTGGTCCAATAATACCCTAGACGTGTGATTTTCTTTGCCATCATAGGCCCACTCATGTGAGGACCGCATTCTCCGTCGTGGACTTCTTCCATGACCTTTCGTGCCTGTGAATGATCAAGGCAACGTAGGATTACGCCAAGAGGTGTTCTTTTGTATAATTCTCCTTGCATGAGAACGTATTGGGGAGCTAGTAGGCGTATAGCACGTTGTCCCCTCTTGTCCATATCCGGTGGATAGGTACCATGGCTAGACTTGTCGCGAGTCTCCAAATTAGTATTTTTATCCACTACAAACTCAAACTAGTAGCAAGTGTAAGTAGGGGTCGATCCCACGAGGAAGGTGTTTACGTTGATTTAATGTGTGCAAAAGTTAAGTAACCAAATGGGGGGGTTTTTATATGTTGATGGATTTAAGTCTACTAAAGTAATAATCTAATGCAATGAAATGTAAAAGCAATATAAATAATTGAATGTGTAAACAAATATGAGAATAATTCTTGGACCAAGTAATTTCCACCAACTAGTTATGAATTGATCATTGACTCTTCTAATCTATTTCATTATTGAAAACTTTGCTATGAAGTTGCCGACTTCTAATTCCACATAATATTAGTTATTAGCTACAAGCGTAAACAAATAACCCTTACAATGTTGTCAATTTAGTCAAGCGCTTAATCGTATCAAAATTGTAGAATATAGCGATGGAATTTAGCAAAGATGAATAAATGAAGAATACAAGCGATGCTCCACTTTGATTCATACAAGTTTAATCATTTATAACTCAACAATGATGAATTAGCATACTACTTGATGAATTATAATTGCTACAACGGAATAAGTAAACAAACAAAAGATTCATTCACCTAATCTAGCAATGGTTAATTAAATAATAACAACTAGCTGATCATTCTAGATGTATAATTAACAAACCAACAATAATCCAAATTAAACTTAATATTCAAACAATGAAATAGAAATAGAATAAGAGTCTTACAATTCAATAACTAAATTGGCTTCAAGAACTTGTTCCAAGATGTAGAACTTAGCCCTCCATACAAATAAAAACAAACTAGAAATTGAAAACTGTTTATGTATTCTAATGATTAAAAGGTAGAGAAAGTATGTAAAAGTATCTCCAAATTGATCAACAACATCTCCTTATATAGGTCTTCAAAAAGCATCTTCATAAACTCTCATAAAGTATGAGCATAATTGCCAAAATAAAGGAGAATTAAGGACTTGTTGGAATCCAATGCGGAATCCAATGCTCAGCCACTCCAAGTGGCATTTTGCCACTCCAAGTGGCTAGAAGTTCAAGAGTCTTTGTTTTGCCACTCCAAGTGGCATTTTGCCACTCCGAGTGGCACTTCCTTGTGATGCTTCCTTGCTTTGACCTTAGTCTTTGGGCTTTGACTTGCTTTAAAATCCACACTCACATGACATCTTTAGCCCAATACCAACCTCTAAAGAAGCCCTCTCCATACATAACAATAAATCAATCCAATTATCCCATAAAAACACACAAGTCATAACCAACCCAACATAAGAGACATATGCAACAAAATCCACTAAAATGCTTCTCAACCTATCAATTAACCATCAAAATAACCTTTATTGACCCATACTAAACTAGACTAATCAAACTCCCCCACGCTTAGACCTTTACTCGTCCTCGAGTAAAACTCATGGACAAGTCAAAAATAACCCACACCAAGGTCTACAAAGCGAAACGTGAGTAGCTTGCTCCAACTCCAAACACTACAACTAACCACTACTACTCCAACATAATGACCATGTCACCCAATCCTCCACTAAGCAACAAACTACATCTTAAAATATGAAAATGTGAAACAAAATGTAGTTCAAACCATCACACTTCACCGCCCATCCCCCCTTATTTCTTCAAATGTCCTATCCCAAACCACCCTTCAAACCTCCTTATGTCGCCACCTCCAAGATGAAAGAACAAGTAACCAAGTAACATTTTTTTTTATTCCTAATCTCTCATTTTGCCTAGATCGCCCGCCCTTGCGAGTTTTCAATCTAGCTTTTATTCCTTACACCACTCTCATGGCACGCATCTCAATTCTTCATTTTACCCGGAGTGCCCTTTCGGGTTTTCACTCCGTCCTCGGCCATATACCCAATCTTGCCTAGGCGCCCTTTCGGGTTTTCACCTAGCCGGGGTTTTTTTTTTTTTCCTTTTTTTTTCCTTTTTTTTTCGTTTTTTTTTCTTTTTCTTTTTCTTTTTTTTTTTCTTTTTTGTTTTTTTGTTTTTTTTTGTTCCTGAAATTGAATGCAAAATAAAAGAAAGTAAATATAAATGGAGTTCCCTCCCCCATGCTTGATCTTCACATTGCCCCCAATGTGAGGAACAACAAGAAGTAAGACATGGAAAAGGTAAAAGAAATACATACCAACACAAGTTAAGTACCGGAGGAATCTCCGTTACCATCGCTCTTAGAGGCATGACTCTCCTTCCTAACATCTTGGGTTGTAGCATGTTCACCCAACTTGGCAACACTAACCAAAGACCGAACAAGCTCACGTGTCTCCAAAAGCACATTAGTAAGTGCCTCAAGCTTATCATCGGTCTTAGAATGCTTAGCATCAACTTCCTTCCTCCAAGCATCAACTTCTTTCATCCAAACTTGGTCATAAGTAGCCACATGAGTGGTAGCAACGGGCCGGCTTGTCATGTCATCAATACCACTCCTAGCACCATCACCCTCATCCTCCTCATCATCCTCATCACTCTCCCTATCATCTAAAGGGTCAAGGTCGGGGTCGGCGCAAATATGGAAATCTTCCGTCACCTCTCCATAAGTCAAGGGATCATCAACCGGCCGAGGCAATTTCAAATAAATGTCATTCTTAGAACCCCAACACCAAAAGTATGTGCCCTCTACCGCACGTGGCCGTAAAATATGTGATTGTATCAAACAAGGGACATTCAAAAGGTAGCTATCCATCAATGGTATCTCATCCTCATCCACACCTATCTTCAAATGTTGCATTATCAAGGTCACCAAACCCCCACCACCAATCTTAGCTCCAAAATTCGTACCCAATTTCAAACAAGATTGTACAAAGAGATCAACCCAATCGGGTACACCCACACCCTCCGGAGTCATAGCCCACAAATAACCAAATTGAACACGAGGAAGTTTGGTGGGATCTCCCTTACAAAGGAATGTATTGGCTATCAAACGGTGAGCAACTCGAAGGCATGGGTGATTGATATAAGAGCTAAGTTCACCTTGCTTGTCATTTGTATCCAACCCCGTCAACTCTTTCCACCATGTTCTACTAGAGTCCTTATCAAGTCCCACATACTTCACCTTACTCATCTCCTTAATGCCAAAAGCCTTTCTCAACCCCGCATAAGTCATAGAATGAGGTTGTCCTTTCAAACGGAAGGTGATTTTAGGAGTTTTAGTGGACGCTCCCGACAAGGATAATGTGGATAAGAACTCTAAAGTGTATCGCCTATAAGTGTGAGCCCCCTTCCCCATGAAATCCTCCAAACCAACATTCTTCAACAAAGACTTCACTACATCAAGCATACCCAACTTCTCGAGTGTGGTGGGACAAAGAAACCGTGTTTCCACCATATGACGCTCATGCAAATCATCCCAAATATCCCCTTGCTTAACGGTCAAAGTAGCGGGTTTGGGAATGGGGATTTTTCTAGGAATAATGGTGGGTGTTTTGGACGTGGTGAGGGTAGTCTTTTGTTTTTTTGTGGGTTGTTTTGAGGTGGTAGCGGATGTGGTTTGACGTTTAGTGGTCCTCATTCCGACAATGACAAAAATGCTCAACAAAGAACACCCTCCAAGTATACAACAACAACAACAAAGCTCTCTTACAACTCCGAATCTCCCTCAACAATCAATAATCTCAACAATTTCAATCACAACTTCCAACAATTCACCAACAATTACTCTATTGAACAATTTAGAACGCCTTGAAATTAAAGCTAGAAGAAAAATTCAAGCAAATAATTAAAAGGAAGAGACAAAGGATGAAAATTTTACCCAAAAGATGAAAAATTTGCCTCTTTGTAATGAGAAATGATGATGAATACTCCTGAATGCAGAAATCAAGCACAATTTCGACTCAAAAAAATCCCCCAAATCGAAATTTTCGAAATCCCTACTGCTATGGTTTCAAAAACTCGAAATTTTCAACAAATGTGAATGGTGTACACTCCTGTTTTGCAGACAGGAAACCCAATTCGATTTCAATGAATGTTCAAGGTCGAGATTGTCGAATTCGAATGCTAGGTTTTCAAAACTCGAAATTTGTTAACAAAATCGAATTGTGTATACCCCTTTGCAGAAATTAAACCCAATTTCGACTTCAATGAATGCACAGCTCGAAATTTTCGAAACCCCAATTGCTAGGGTTCCAAAAACTCGGATTTTCAACAAATTTTGAAGTAATAAGAAGGAAAATGGGTGATTGGAATGGGTAAGTAGAATTTAGAACCAAGTTTGTGTGATTTGAAAAGCATAGTGCAACAAATCGAATGAAGAACAATGGAGATGTCGTTTCTTTTAGTTGTCGGCGTTGTGTGTTGAACGAAATTGAGAGACAAAGAGAAAGACGGAATAGATACCTGTTGTGTAAGGGAGCGCAAGGCGCAAAACTACGAAAGGAACGGCAAGGGAAACGAGAGAGGGGCGCGGGGTTGGTGCAGTGCCGAGGGTCGTGATAGGGAGAAACAGAAGGCGCGGCCGAGGTTGTGTTCTGGCCGAGGGGAGCGGGCCGGTGTTGGTCGTTCTTTCGTCTTTCTTTGTGTCATTTGCTATGCGCGGCGTTATAGCCGCTGCTCCTTCGTCTTGGTGTTGTGTTCTCCTTCCTGTGTTTGCTTCTTGTTTCCTGTTTTTGTGAATTTTTTTTTTTTTTTTTTTTTTTTTTTACTCTAAATTAATTTGTTTTTATTTTTGGTACCTACAAAACGCAAGCAAACATTAGACGTAATTAAACTAACGGAATAACAATAAAAATTAAACTATCTAAAATGTAAATAAATCAACAACGAAAATAAATCGGGTTGCCTCCCGTAAAGCGCCTTATTTAATGTCGTGGCTCGACATGAAAATGAGAAGGTCAATCGTCATAAATTGGGTCGACAAGATCAATTCCCTCGACCGCTTCTTGTTGAAATCCTTCATAATATGGTTTGAGACGGTGCCCATTCACTTTGAAAATCTTTTCTGTAGACGGACTACGAATCTCCACCGCTCCATGTGGAAATACTTGAGTAACAATAAATGGACCAACCCATCTTGACCGTAGCTTACCCGGAAATAATCGAAGACGAGATATGTAGAGCAAAACCTTTTGACCAACGGTGAACGTCTTTCTAGCGAGCATCTTATCATGCCATGCCTTTGTTCGCTCCTTGAAAATCGCCGCATTTTCATACGACTCATTCCTAATCTCCTCTAACTCTTGTAATTGCAATTTCCGATACTCACCCGATTCATCCATTCTCATATTCAAAGTCTTTACCGCCCAAAAAGCTTTGTGTTCAAGCTCGACCGGGAGATGACAAGACTTACCAAACACCAACCGATATGGTGACATACCAATCGGGGTTTTATAGGCCGTTCTATAGGCCCACAATGCATCATCCAACCTCAAGCTCCAATCTTTCCGACTCGGATTCACCGTCTTTTCCAAGATGGACTTCACTTCTCTATTGGACACCTCGGCTTGACCGTTTGTTTGAGAATGGTAAGCGGTAGATACCTTGTGAGTGACACAATATTTCTTTAAAAGTGCTTCTACCGTCCTATTACAAAAGTGAGTGCCTCTATCGCTTATCAATGCTCTTGGAATTCCGAACCTAGAAAAGATGTTAGACTTGATAAAATCTGCAACAACTTTAGCATCGTTAGTCCTAGTGGGTTTAGCTTCCACCCACTTCGACACATAATCAACGGCGAGAAGTATATATAAGAAACCATGAGACGTGGGGAATGGACCCATAAAATCTATACCCCACACATCAAAAATTTCACAATAAAGCATAGGGGTTTGGGGCATCTCATTACGACGAGAAATGTTCCCACTTCTTTGACAATTGTCACAAGTTTTGACAAATCCATGGGCATCCCGAAATAAGCTTGGCCAATAGAAACCACAATCAAGCACCTTCCTTGCGGTCCTTCTAGCTCCAAAATGACCTCCACAAGCATAAGAATGACAAAAAGTGAGAATAGAACTCATCTCATTTTCGGGAACACACCTCCTCACCACTTGATCCGAGCAATGCTTCCATAAGTAAGGATCGTCCCAAACATAGTATTTGGCATCACTCCTTATCTTGTCCTTTTGGGACTTTGAAAAACCTGTAGGAAATTCATTGGAAACAAGAAAGTTAACAATATTAGCATACCAAGGAGAAACGGAAGTAAGGGCAAAGAGTGTCTCATCGGGAAATGTGCCACGAATAGGCCCTTCAAGCCTTCCTAAATTCAATAGCCGACTCAAGTGGTCCGCAACCACATTCTCGGCTCCTTTCTTATCCCGAACCTCAATGTCAAATTCACTTAGCAACAACACCCAACGGATAAGTCTTGGCTTAGCGTCCTTCTTTGTCATCAAGTACCTAAGAGCGGCATGATCGGTGAACACCACCACCTTAGTACCAAGTAGATAGGATCGGAACTTCTCTAGAGCAAATACTACCGCCAACATCTCCTTCTCGGTAGTAGTGTAGTTCCTTTGGGCCTCATTGAGAGTCATAGAGGCATAGTAGATCACATGAGGTACTCTCCCAACTCGTTGACCCAAGACCGCACCAATCGCGTAATCACTAGCATCACACATAAGCTCAAATGGAAGAGACCAATTTGGAGCTTGTATGATTGGGGCCGATGTCAACTTCTCTTTTAACTTGTCAAATGCCTCCTTGCAAGCCAAATCAAACTCAAATTCCACCTCCTTTTGCAATAATTTGCACAATGGTGAAGCTACCTTTGAAAAGTCTTTGATAAACCTTCTATAGAAACCTGCATGACCAAGGAAAGAGCGAACTTCACGAACATTAGTAGGATAAGGAAGGGATTGAATAGTATCAATTTTCGCTTTATCAACCTCAATACCTTTAGATGAAACCACATGCCCAAGAACAATACCTTGCTCCACCATAAAATGGCATTTTTCAGAATTTAAGACAAGGTTAGTGTCAATGCATCTCTTAAGCACAAGAGATAAATGGGACAAACAACTATCAAAGGAATCGCCATGCACGGTAAAATCATCCATGAAAACTTCAATGAAATTTTCAACATATTCAGAAAAGATACTAACCATGCATCTTTGAAAAGTTGCGGGAGCATTACATAACCCAAATGACATCCGTCGATACGCAAAGGTGCCAAATGGGCAAGTAAATGTGGTCTTTTCTTGATCCTCGGGCGCAATAGCAATTTGAAAATAGCCCGAATAACCATCTAAAAAGCAATAATAAGGCTTACCGGCAAGCCTCTCAAGCATTTGATCAATGAACAGTAGGGGAAAGTGGTCCTTCCTTGTCACCGCATTGAGTCTACGGTAGTCAATACAAACACGCCACCCATTTTGCACTCGGGTGGGAACCAACTCTCCATGTTGATTTTCTACAACCGTCACTCCACTCTTCTTAGGCACCACTTGTGTAGGGCTCACCCACTTGCTATCGGATATTGGGTAGATCATACCTACTTGCAAAAGCTTAAGAATCTCTTTCTTCACCACCTCCATCATAGGTGGGTTCAATCTCCTTTGTGGTTGTCTCACCGGCTTGGCAGCTTCTTCCAAGAATATGCGATGCATACAAGTGGTTGGACTAATACCCTTAATGTCGGCAATAGTCCAACCAATTGCAAGCTTATTCTCTTTAAGAACCTCCACCAACTTTACCTCTTGCTCCTTGGTGAGCTTGCTAGAAATGATCACCGGTAAAGTTTCTCCATCACCTAGAAAAACATACTTCAAATGGTCGGGTAATGGTTTCAACTCTACCACGGGTGCCTGCAAAACTGAAGGTAACAATTTCTCACGAGGCAACGTTAGTGTTAGTGGTTTAGAATATGAAGGTATAATGGGATAAGTTTCAATCTTGGCTAAGAAAGCCACAACTTCCTTCAAATTATTAGATAGAGAGAAATCCAAATTATCACAAGATAAACTATTATCAATAGCTACAAGCAATTCATCTCCCCCATCTACATTGAACACATCCTGCACTAAAGGCTCCAAAACATCAATCATGAAACAAGAATGGTCATCACGAGGATACTTCATGGAATCATAGATATTAAACTTAATCACTTGACCATCGGCTTCCATAGTGAGAGAACCATTAGACACATCAATTTTAGTACTTGCGGTTCTAAAAAATGGCCTACCTAAAAGTATAGGAGCCGCTTGTGAATCATGTTCCATTTCAAGTACATAAAAATCAGCGGGAAATATTAATTTATCCACCATCACAAGTACATCCTCAACCACCCCCTTAGGATAAGCATTTGAACGGTCGGCCAATTGAATTACCACCCCCGTTTTAACCAATGGTCCCAATTTTAAAGACTTGTACAAGGAATAAGGAAGTACATTAATTGAAGCACCTAAGTCAAGCATAGCATTGGGAATAGTGGTGTCTCCTAAGGTGCAAGGTACGGTAAACATACCCGGATCACTACACTTAGGTGGTAGCTTATGTTGAAACAAGGCCGACACATGTTCATTAACTTTAACTTTTTGGACACCCTTCAATTTTTGATTCCTTTTAATGGTACACAACTCTTTAAGAAACTTAGCATACCTAGGCACACTTTTCAATAAGTCTAATAAAGGGATGTTTACCTCACATTTGCGAAAGGTCTCATAGACATCTTTGTCTTGTGTAGGGCGGCTTTTCCTCTTGAGAGCCTCGGGAAATGGTGGAGCATCCACATAAGTAGGTGTGACAACCGGTGTTACTTCCTCCTTTTGAACCAATGGTGGGGCGATATTAGGCTCAATAACCAACTCCTCCTCCTCTTGCTCAATGATCTCACTAATCTTTGCTTTTGACCCTTGCAACTCCTTTCCACTCCTCAAAGTCATGGCACTTGCATTAGGCTTGGGATTAGGAATGGTTTGGGAAGGCAATTTCCGGAATCTCTAGCTTCAAGTCTCCCAAGAGCACTAGACATTTGCCCAAATTGATTTTCCAAATTTTGAATGCTAGCCTTTGTCTCTTGTTGAAATTGCACTTGATTAGCTTGCATTGTAGCCACATTAGAAGTAAGAGCTCGAATCATGTCCTCTGTAGACATGGATGGAGTGGAAGTTTGACCTTGAGAAGAGAATGAATTTGGACCTTGTGGTCTTGGAATGAACCTTGGTTTAGATTGACCAAATTGTTGTCCAAAATTTTGAGATGGACCTTGTTGACCAAATGATGAGCCTTGATTTTGTTGGTTTGGCGGTTGTAAGCCGCCTTGTGGGTTCCCATATTGGAAACCGGGATGGTCTCTTCTCATAGGATTATAGTAAGGTTCAAACCTCTTTTGGGGTTGACCAAAAGCACCCGCGGCATTCACCTCCTCGGTCTCCTCTTGCATTTGTGGGCATTGATCGGTGACATGCCCATTAGATGAACAAATACCACAAGCGTGCACTTGTTGCTTGTTCCCCATGATCATCTCCCTCAATAAGGAAGTTAAATCTTCAACCTTGCTTTCCAAGGAAGGATTAGAACTAGCCATGCTCACTCTTCTTATTTTGGATCTCACACTAAATTGGCGTGTGCTTTCGGCAGGCTCACTCAACAATTCATTAGCTTCATCCGGATTTTTGTTGATGATGCCTCCACCACTAGCACCATGTACCATCCGTGCATCTTCCGGTGATAGTCCTCCAACAAAATAGAGGATGAGATATTGGTCACTATACCCATGGTATGGGCAACTTGCACATAACTTCTTGAAACACTCCCAATAGTCATAGAGTGTTTCATCATCCTTTTGCTCCACATTTGATATCTCCTTCTTAAGATGGGAAGATTTGGAGGCGGGGAAATACTTTTCAAGGAATGCCTTCTTCATTAGAGCCCAAGTGGTGATACTACCCGGTGGAAGGTAGTACAACCAATCACGAGCGGTGTCCTTGAGTGAGAACGGGAATGCTCTCAACTTGATTTGCTCTTCGGTGACGCCATTTGGTTTCATGCTAGTGCATACCACATGAAATTCCGACAAATGCTTATTTGGGTCCTCACCACTTAACCCATGGAATGCGGGTAGTAAGTGGATCAAACCCGACTTCAATTCAAATGTGGTGCCTTCCGCCAAGGCCGGAAAAGTGATGCATAAAGGTTGTTGAGTGAGATCGGGAGCGGTGAGCTCTCTCAAGGTGCGGGTTTCTCTTGCCATTTTGATGTTTTCTTTCTCCTCCTTCTTGTCTTGATTGTCAAATTGAAGTTTTCGCCTTATCTCTCTTCTAACACGAAAAAGAGTTCTCTCCAATTCTGGATCAAAATCCAACAGTTTCTTGTTAGTAGAAAGGGTGTTCGGCATAAACCAAACACTTAAAATAAAATTGAGAAATAAATAAAAAAAATTGCACAAAATAAACAAACAATAGCCTTTCCCCGGCAACGGCGCCAAAATTTGGCTAGACTTGTCGCGAGTCTCCAAATTAGTATTTTTATCCACTACAAACTCAAACTAGTAGCAAGTGTAAGTAGGGGTCGATCCCACGAGGAAGGTGTTTACGTTGATTTAATGTGTGAAAAAGTTAAGTAACCAAATGGGGGGGTTTTGATATGTTGATGGATTTAAGTCTACTAAAGTAATCATCTAATGCAATGAAATGTAAAAGCAATATAAATAATTGAATGTGTAAACAAATATGAGAATAATTCTTGGACCAAGTAATTTCCACCAACTAGTTATGAATTGATCATTGACTCTTCTAATCTATTTCATTATTGAAAACTTTGCTATGAAGTTGCCGACTTCTAATTCCACATAATATTAGTTATTAGCTACAAGCGTAAACAAATAACCCTTACAATGTTGTCAATTTAGTCAAGCGCTTAATCGTATCAAAATTGTAGAATATAGCGATGGAATTTAGCAAAGATGAATAAATGAAGAATACAAGCGATGCTCCACTTTGATTCATACAAGTTTAATCATTTATAACTCAACAATGATGAATTAGCATACTACTTGATGAATTATAATTGCTACAACGGAATAAGTAAACAAACAAAAGATTCATTCACCTAATCTAGCAATGGTTAATTAAATAATAACAACTAGTTGATCATTCTAGATGTATAATTAACAAACCAACAATAATCCAAATTAAACTTAATATTCAAACAATGAAATAGAAATAGAATAAGAGTCTTACAATTCAATAACTAAATTGGCTTCAAGAACTTGTTCCAAGATGTAGAACTTAGTCCTCCATACAAATAAAAACAAACTAGAAATTGAAAACTGTTTATGTATTCTAATGATTAAAAGGTAGAGAAAGTATGTAAAAGTATCTCCAAATTGATCAACAACATCTCCTTATATAGGTCTTCAAAAAGCATCTTCATAAAGTCTCATAAAGTATGAGCATAATTGCCAAAATAAAGGAGAATTAAGGACTTGTTGGAATCCAATGCGGAATCCAATGCTCAGCCACTCCAAGTGGCATTTTGCCACTCCAAGTGGCTAGAAGTTCAAGAGTCTTTGTTTTGCCACTCCGAGTGGCACTTCCTTGTGATGCTTCCTTGCTTTGACCTTAGTCTTTGGGCTTTGACTTGCTTTAAAATCCACACTCACATGACATCTTTAGCCCAATACCAACCTCTAAAGAAGCCCTCTCCATACATAACAATAAATCAATCCAATTATCCCATAAAAACACACAAGTAATAACCAACCCAACATAAGAGACATATGCAACAAAATCCACTAAAATGCTTCTCAACCTATCAATTAACCATCAAAATAACCTTTATTGACCCATACTAAACTAGACTAATCATACCATTAAGCTTAAAATTCAGGATTGCTTGGAACCAGGGTTCCTGCGCGATCTCTTCTTCATCGGTGATTTGGTGGACATAAGCCGGCTCTAACCGTCGTTCGATGCACAAAGGCATTTCCATCATGTGATCCGACATATTAATCAGAGATGTAAGTTTCGCAAGAGCGTCTGCAAATTGATTTTTTTCCCGAGGTAGGTGTAGGTAGGTTACGTGATTAAAGAATTGAGCAACTTGGTCTATTCTATCCTGATAAGGTGCGAGGCTTCCGCTTCGGATTTTCCAAGATCCTGTAACTTGGTTGATGATCAGTGATGAATCTCCATGCACTCGGAGGTTTTTAATGCCTAAGCTCACTGCCGCTTGTAGTCCAGTGAGACAAGCTTCGTATTCTGCAGCATTGTTTGTCACCTCGAAGTCGAGTTTGACAGCAATTGGTGTATGCTCGCCTTCAGGAGAAATGAGCAACACTCATATTCCGAATCCTCTTAAGTTCGATGCTCCATCAAAGTACAGGTCCCAGGAGCCTACATCAGTTTGGAGTATATCCTCGTCTGGAAATGACCAAGTATCTATTGTTTGTGCGTCATTGATAGGATTTTCTGCGAAAAATTCGGCGACGGCGCGACCTTTTATAACTTTCGGTGGTACGTATTTGAGGTCGGGTCGAGAGCATCAGGGTCCATCTTGCTAGGCGTCCGTTGAGGACGGGTTTCTCGAAGAGGTATTTGACTGGATCCATTTTGGAGTATATTTTGACGGAGTAGCTAAGCATGTGATGGCGTAGCTTCTTCGTTGCCCACACGAGAGCGAGGCATGTCTTTTCGAGTTGTGAGTATTTGCACTCGTACTCCAAGAACTTCTTACTAAGATAGTAGATAGCTCTTTCTTCACTTCCTACAGTTTGAGCCACATGGCACCCATGGCTGTTTCGGTTACTGTGAGATATAAACCAAGAGGTTGATCTCGTTGTGGTGGCATGAGCACTGGCGGTTTAGCCAATATCTCTTTGATTCGATCAAATGCCTTCTGACAATCATCATCCCACATGGTGTGGTCCGTTTTCTTGAGTTTCTTGAAGATAGGCTCACAAATCATGGTGAGTTTCGATATGAATCGACTTATATATTGCACTTTTCCCAGGAATCCTCTGACTTCTTTTTCTGTTCGAGGTTGTGGCATTTCGATCAGAGTCTTGATCTTGGAAGGGTCTATTTCTATACCTCGTTGGCTAACGACGTATCCCAGGAGTTTGCCAGATGTTACCCCGAATGTGCATTTCTGAGGATTGAGCCTCTTGTTGTACTTTCGTAGCCTTGTGAAGAATTTGCGAAGGTTCGCAATGTGCCCTTCTCTATCTTTGGATTTGACAATCATGTCGTCTACGTATACCTCAACTTCTTTGTGCATAATGTCTTGTAAGAGTGTAGTTGCGGTGCGTTGATATGTAGCTCCGGCGTTGATCAATCCGAATGGAATGACCGTATAGCAATAGGTTCCCCATTGGGTGACAAATGCGGTCTTATGCATGCCTTCTATGGCCATCTTAATTTGATTATAACCTGCATACCCATCCATGAAGGATAGTAATGCGTGGTCTGCAGTATTGTCCACCAATATGTCGATGTGAGGTAGAGGGAAGTCATCTTTTGGACTTGCTTTGTTTAAGTCCCTAAAGTCAACACAAACACGGATTCTCCCATCCTTTTTGGGTACAGGTACTATGTTGGCCACCCAGTCAGAATACTCGGAAACTTTGATGAACCCGACTTTGAATTGCTTGTCAACTTCTTCCTTAATCTTTAGAGCCCATTCTGTTCTCATTCGTCGAAGCTTCTGTTTTACAGGTTTGAAACCTGGCTTAATCGGAATCCTATGTTCGGCGATATCCCTGTCGATCCCTGGCATGTCTTCGTAGGACCAAGCGAAAACGTCTTTGAATTCATTTAGGAGGTCTATGAAATCGGCCCTTTCTGTAGAGCTCAAGGTAGTCCCTATCGTAAGTTCTTGAGGTTCTAGTTCGGTCCCTACATTGATGGGTTCGGTGTCCTCTATTACTGGTCCCCCTTCCCCTTCCTGTAGTATTTCTTTGGCTACGGAGGGAGGTATTTCGATCGAGTCTGGGTCTTGGTCATCCTCAGTATCATCGTAAACAGAATTGTACTCAAGATAACACAAAGAGTAAGTAGAACCTCATTTATTCATATTAAAGTTTGAGTAGAGTTGAAACAAAGAAGCCAACTGATCCATGTTCAGTGGCGGTAAAGGGACAGTGGTTGGGACATTTCCCGAACTACTGTGACTACTCGAGGCTAAGCTAGGAGAAACAAAGGGAGTGGGGATGACGACAGGAGGAGACTCTCTAATGACTTCTCTAGACTCCGACTCTGACTCCGACTCCGACTCGAACTCATCGTCTTCTGGTTCTCCTTTGAACATCTCTCCTTCTCTAGTGGTGAGCTTGAAGTGTCTTCCTTGATTGTTGGTCCACTTGATTGATTTTCTCCATCCTTTCTGATGACTCGCGTTGGTTTCTGTAATTAACGCGGTGGGATTGAAACGATCGTCTTGAAGTATCATGGTAATGATCTCGTCCTGCGCGGCCCTAACAAATCGATCTTCTCCAAACAATAGGCTAACAGCTTGTTCGTCCAAGCAAGGTGCTTGACGGGTTTTGACGGTAGGAACCGTTTCTGGAGGGATGAAGTAGCAATCGTGAAAGATCTCGATTCCGGCTAGCTTCCTCTCGAGATAATGCCAAGGCTCGGGAAATCCGTGAAAGAGTTCTAGGCTTCCCTCCTTAACAAAGTACCCATTTAAATTAGGGATATAGGGTCGCATTTGGACTCCCACGTGCTTACGGTTTTGGACTTGGGCAAGCATTTCGAGAACCTCCTCTTTTGTGGGTTTGTACCCTAGTCCAAGTGGTATCCTCTTTGAGTTGCCTTCCTTGTATGGTGCGAAGGTGTTTCTTCGAGTAGGATTTAAAGGCATTCCAGGGAAGTATCCCTGGGTTTTGAGTATGTGGTTGACCACCAAGTTGGAGTAAGGATTATAGTATAAGGGTGCCAACTCGCTTTCTATGACAATTACACTTTGGAAGTCCCCAAGTTCGTACACGGGATCCGCAAGGACCTGATTGTTTGACTGTTTTTCGATTATTGCCTTGATGGGTGACGAAGTGATCGTCACTACTTTGCCATTTAGTGGGATCTTGATCTTTTGGTGAAGAGTGGATGTTACCGCTTTGGAAGCGTGAATCCACGGCCTTCCCAGAAGTATGTTGAAGGAAGCTTCGATGTCCACTATTTGGAAGTTAACCTTTCATTCGATTGGCCCTGTGGCTATGGTTAAGTTAACAAGTCCTACCACCTTTCGTCGTGTACCGTCATATACACGCACACCTTGATTGGTAGGGGTCCAATCCGACTCTTTCATGCCTAGCTTGTATGCTGTTTTGAGGGGTATGACGTTGACTGCAGAGCCATCGTCCACCAAGGTCATTGGCACATTCTTCTTTAGACAAATGACAGTGATGTATAGAGCAAGGTTGTGACTAGCGCCAAAAGGTGGCAAATCTTCGTCCGAGAAAGTAATAGGATTACTTAGCTTTGGTGATTCTTGGAAGACCAAGTTGACTACATCTTCAGGAGTGGAGTTATGTGCTACATTTAGTTTGGCCAAAGCTTGCAGTAAAGCTTGGCGATGTGGGAATGAGCTTGCTATTAATTGCCAGACTGAAAGATCAGCCTTTGTCTTCTGTAATTGCTTGAGCAAATGATCAGTGGAGTCATCTTCGTTGTCAATTGGTGTAATGACGTTGGTTGGACCATTTTGAGTAGTGCTTTGATATGGACGACCCGAACGAGTTAGGTGGTCCACATCTTGGTCTTCACCATTTTGGACTATTTCTTTGACTAGGGAGTTTTCAGTGAGATACTCGTCCTCGTCATCGTCGGCCCAAACTCCATTGATTACAGTTATCTCTCTCATTCTCATGATGTCACCTTCCAGTCGTATGATTTGACCAACTAGTTTATCAACCGCGGTGATTACTTCTTGCATAGTAGCATCTTGAGAGAAGATTAGTGGCACATGTTCTTCGGGTGTTGCGTTGGGATTGCGTAAAGTTGTCACCACATTTTCTAATTCCCAAACTTGTCTATCCAGACTCCTTGCCCATGTGATGAAGTCGGAAATGGTAGGGGAGATAGTAGAGTAGAGCCCTTCATTCTCGATCGCATGAATTTCATCTTCGATTGGAGAAATAAGGTGTGAGCAATATAAGGTAGATTCATCACTTGTGATCACTAGAACTCCAAGAGGATTCTGAGTGTTGTTGGGCTTTCCTCCCGGTGGTATTGGTAGTCGACCGTCCTCAATCATGTCTTGAAGCACGTTTTTCAACTTGTAGCATTTTTCTGTGTCGTGCCCCTTGCCCCTATGGTATTCACAGTACGAGTTCTCGTCCCAGAATTTGGATTTTCTTTCGGGCTCGGGAGTAGGTCCGAGGGGTTGGAGTTTACCTTGCTTCATTAACCTTTTTAGAGCGTTGGAGTAAGTGTCCCCAAGATTTGTGAATTTCCTTGGTGGGGTGCTTTTCTTGGATGGCTCGAGAAGGTTAACTTCATCGGTCTTGCTAGTAGAGCCGTATGAACGACTTGTGGACCCTTGATATCCTCGACCTACCGTTTTGCACAAGAGTCGTTTACGGTTGTCATCTTCAATCCTTGTCCCTAGTACGGTTAAGTCCTTGAAAGTTTTGATGTTTTGGTATCTCAAATGATTGGCATAGATGGGTTTGAGATTATCCACAAACGTTTCCACAAGGGTAGCCTCATCCGAGCGTTCAACTAGTTGGGTGCTAGTCTTCCTCCACCTACTTAGGAAGTCGGTGAATCCTTCTTTGTCATTTTGGGTAAGAACCTCTAGAGTACGCATGTTGACTTGGATCTCGGCATTATCCGCATATTGTTTAGAGAACTCGATTGCGGCGTCTTCCCAAGTAGCGACCTTCTTGTGATCTAAGGAGTAGAACCATTGCTTTGGGATAGTGTCAAGAGATGAAGGAAAGATCCTTAAGAACATCTCGGGTTTGATGCCTTTGATAGACATGTAATCCTTGAAGGCACGGATGTGGTTCAAAGGGACATCTTGTCCCTTGAACTTAGGGATATCCGTCATATTGAAGTTAGTTGGGAATTTGGAATTGACGGCCTCATACTTGCGATTGTTCTCCCTATAAATGTCATCCCCCTTAAGGTACATCAATTGCTCCTCTAAGTATTGGAGTCTTTTCTCAGCTACAGCCATCCCCATGAGAGGATTTTCATCCCTGGATTCATCATCGGAGTTACGTAGTACTTCACTTTCATGAGGAGGCAACCTTCCCTCTACGGCATAGATACGGCCTTCAATGAGTTCAAGGCGGTCATAGACTTGGTCTTGGGTAACTTGCATTTGGGCTAGCGCGGCTAGGATTCGATCATTACCATTTTGAAGTTGGTGGAGGTTTGTTTCATCACTTGATCCGGGCATCTTGAAAACTGGATAAGAGATCGGCGACGAATCAAAAAACGATCGACCATTCTAACACACTTGCTAAAAGAAGGAAATGTTTTGACTCGTGAAGTGGGTGTGTGCCACTTGTGTTGAGTGATCTTTGAAGAAAGACAAGGTTTTTGAAAATGTGTGTCCTAGTCAACTATAGTGTAGTTGTAGGAGTGGACTCGAAGTGAGGTTTTGAAATGGGCTTGTGGCCCGAATTTTGACACGACAAACGGACAGAGTTTTGACCGGATTTTGCGCTAATTGAAAGCCTATTTCGAAATTTTATTTGAAAATGGGTTTTGATTTTTGAAAACTCGTCATGGTTTTGTTTAGAAGTGGTGATCACATAAGGTACAAACATTTATACAAGCATTATAACGGGATGCTGAGTGCATTTAAAGGGGTTTTGGTTTAAAGGGTGGGTTGCCATACCGAACCATCAAACCCGAAGTCTGTGGAGAGGCTCGTACCAAACAAGAGTAAGGCCGATTCCTAGTCCATTTCCTTAAGTAGTGAAGGCCCTTGATACAAACAAGAGTAAGCATCATGGTATGGATGACGTCAATCGCTATCCATCCTTAGGCCCAAATAAGAATTAGGACCGTTTAGACGGGACGATTGGTCGAATGGGTTAGGTTGGGCCTAGGAAGGCCGAATAAAACGGTCTAGGAAGACCGAGTTATGAAAACCGACAATTGTCTTGTACAAACTATTCCCTAACCTTGTTCAAGTTTCACCCTTGCTACACGTAAGTGTATTATCCCCAGCGGAGTCGCCAAACTGTGGACATGGGCCACGGGGGCGCTTGGGAGAGAAGAGGAACAAGCATTTGCATTTTTGTATGGAGTCGCCACCAATTTTTATGGGAAATTGGAACCGTTCGAATACCTCGTGTCATGTCAAGACACAAAGTAGTGACATGAACACTAAGCAATCGTTACCCTTAGCATTCTATGTCTAGAATGACTCTCGTGGATGCCAATGAACACGGGTGTTCACAGATATCTGGAGTAAGGGGTGAGGGTACGTATTAGGAAGCTCTTTTGATCGAACACCTAATCCCGCCCGCCTCGATAGCGGCCTCTACTAATGATTACGGAAGTTATTCATACTTGATATATCGTCGGCTATATGCATGCAATGCAACACCCAAGTTTTAATCCTAACATGTGAGAATTAGACTAAGTCGGTGAACACGTAATTAGCAAACAATTAGGTCGGAGTAGGATGTAATGCTCAATTACATGTGAAAACATACAAATGATAAAAGAAATACAATAATTATGAATTACAATAATGAAAATTACAATAATTACATTGGAATAGGCGATTTATGTCGAAAATACCTTCAAAACGGATAATCTGAGAAAAACAATAAAAGAATAAAATTACGAACAAATCAGAAGGTGATAATACGGATAATAGTTAATTAATACGTATGTAAAATAACTAAGCCAAGGCAAAAACGGAGTTCAGGGACAGAATTCAACCCGGAACAGGCGCAGCAGAGCTGCGTCCTTTGGAATAGGCGCAGCAGACGCTGCGTCTGTTCCTGTCCTGAATTCTGGCTGTGAAGCCGGAATTGCGAATTGTTAAAACCAAGTTGGAGTAGGGATCATAGTATAAGGGTGCCAATTCGCTTTCTATGACACTTATGCTTTGGAAGCCCCCAAGTTCATATACGGGATCTGCAAGGACTTGATTGTTTGATTTCTTTTCGATTATTGCCTTGATGGGTGACGAAGTGATCGTCACTACTTTGCCATTTAGTGGGATCTTGATCTTTTGATGGAGGGTGGATGTTACCGCTTTGGAAGCGTGAATCCAAGGTCTTCCTAGGAGTATGTTAAAGGAAGCTTCGATGTCCACTATTTGGAAGTTAACCGTTCGTTCAATTGGCCCTGTGGCTATGGTTAGGTTAACAAGTCCTACCACCTTTCGTCGCGTACCATCATATGCACGCACACCTTGATTGGTAGGGGTCCAATCCGACTCTTTCATGCCTAATTAGTATGCCGTTTTGAGGGGTATGACGTTGACCGCGGAGCCATCATCTACCAAGGTCATTGGCACGTTCTTCTTTAGACAAATCACAGTGATGTAAAGAGCTAAATTGTGACTAGCGCCAAAAGGTGGCAAATCTTCGTCTGAGAAAGTAATAGGATTACTTAGCTTTGGTGATTCTTGGAAGACCAAGTTGACCACATCTTCGGGTGTTGAGTTATGTGCAACATTTAGTTTGGCCAAAGCTTGCAGTAAAGCTTGGCGATGTGGGAATGAGCTCGCTATTAATTGCCAGACTGAAAGATCAGCCTTTGTCTTTTGTAATTGCTTGAGCAAATGATCAGTGGAGTCCTCTTCGTTATCATTTGGTGTGACAACGTTGGTTGGACCATTTTGAATAGTGCTTTGATATGGACGACCCGAACGAGTTAGGTGGTCCACATCTTGGTCTCCACCATTTTGGACTATCTCCTTGACTAGGGAGTCCTCAATGAGGTATTCGTCTTCATCGTCGTCGGCCCAAACCCTATTGATTGTAGCTAGTTTCCTCATTCTCATGATTTCATCCTCTAGTCGTATGATTTGGTCGACTAGTTTATCTACCACGACGACTATTTCTTGCATAGTAGCGTTTTGAGAGAAGATCAGTGGCATATGCTCTTTGGGTGTTGCGTTGGGATTGCGCAAAGTTATCACCATATTTCCTAATTCCCAAACTTGTCTATCCACACTTCTTGCCCATGTGATGAAATCGGAAATGGTAGGAGAGATAGTAGAATAAAACCCTTCATTCTTGATCGCATGGATTTCATCTTCGATCGGAGAAATGAGGTGTGAGCAATCTAAGGTAGATTCATCAATTGCTATCCCCGACCGGAGAAATGAGGTGTGAGCAATCAATTGCTCCTCTAAGTATTGGAGTCTTTTCTCAGCTACAGTCATCCCCATGAGAGGATTTTCATCCCTGGATTCATCTGCGGAGTCACTTATTACTTCACTTTCATGGGGAGGCAATCTTCCCTCTACGGCATAGATCCGTCCCTCGATGGTCTCAAGGCGATCATGGACTTGGTCTTGGGTATCTTGGATACGGGCTAGCGCGGCTAGGATTCGATCATTACCATCTTGAATTTGATGGAGGTTTGTTTCGCTGGATCCAGGCATCTTGAAAACTGGATAAGAGATCGATGACGAATCAAAACACGATCGACTATTCTAACACACTTGCTAAAAGAAGAAATGTTTGGACTCGTGAAGTGGGTGTGTGCCACTTGTGTTGAGAGAGCTTTGAAGAAAGGACAAGGTTTTGAAAATGTGTATCCTAGTCAACTATAGTGTAGTTGTAGGAGTGGACTCGAAGTGAGGTTTTGAAATGGGCTTGTGACCCGGATTTTGACTCGACAAATGGACAGAATTTTGACTGGGTTTTGCGCTAATCAATGGCCTATATATTTTTTCGAAATTTTCATTAAAAGAAGGTTTTGATTTTTGCAAAAAAATCGTCATGGTTTTGTTTAGAAATGGTGATCACGTAAGGTACAAACATTCATACAAGCATTATAACGGGATGCTGAGTGCATTTAAAAGGGTTTTGGTTTAAAGGGTGGGTTGCCATACCGAACCATCAAACCCGAAGTCTGTGGAGAGGCTCGTACCAAACAAGAGTAAGGCCGATTCCTAGTCCATTTTCTCAAGTAGTGAAGGCCCTTGATACAAACAACAGTAAGCATCATGGTATGGATGACGTCAATCGCTATCCATCCTTAGGCCCAAATAAGAATTAGGACCGTTTAGACGGGACGATTGGTCTAATTGGTTGGGTTGGGCCTAGGAAGGCCGAATAAAACGGTCTAGGAAGACCGAGTTATGAAAACCGACAATTGTCTTGTACGAACTATTCCCTAACCTTGTTCAAGTTTCACCCTTGGCTACACGTAAGTGTATTATCCCCAATGAGTCGCCAAAGCGTGGACAGCGGGGGGGCCCACGGGGCGCTTGGGAGGAAGAGAACAAGCATTTGCATTTTTGTTGGAGTCGCCACCAATTTTTATGGGAAATTGGAACCGTTCGAATACCTCGTGTCATGTCTAGACACAAAGTAAAGACATGAACACTAAGCAATCGTTACCCTTAGCATTCTATGTCTAGAATGACTCTCGTGGATGCCAATGAACACGGGTGCTCACGGAGATCTGGAGTAAGGGGTGAGGGTACGTATTAGGAAGCTCTTTTGATCGAACACCTAATCCCGCCCGCCTCGATAGCGGCCTATACTAATGATTAGGGAAATTATCTATACTCGATATATTGTCGATTATATGCATGCAATGTGGTGCGGTCGTTTCTACACCAAAAATAAAATACCTATATTACTGCTAACAGAAGTCAGCGGCAAGTAGGGTCGATCTCCACAGGGAGGCTAAGTTGCTATCTATCTGTTTAATTCGGTCTGTCAGGGTGTCACAGAAATGGGGGTTTTGAATTGATTGTGAACTAACTAAACCACTGAAACTAAAGGCAAGAGAAGGGAATAAAGGAAATTAAAAATAAGAGAAAGGAAGTATGCTAGGAGTCGGTCTACCGTGGCAGCTATCAGATCTTATACTATCGGGAATACTAAGGCGATTAGACTATTGATAAGAAGAGCTATGGTCGTCACCTTTCGGTCCTTAAACCGCCCTAGAGCGTAAACAGCTTAACTTTCGCCCTCACTGCAATACCCTATCGTAATTAAGCAAGCCTTCCCTTCCAATCTTTTGATCTAGGTCGGGGTTAACTAAATTTATGGTCTCCTGCATGCATTCATTCGACCGGATAACAGTTAAATTGCCTAATACCATTCTTATCGCAGGGCTAATCTATTTAATACAATTAAAGCATCGCTACCACGGCTTCCCTAATCCTAACATACTACGGGGAATTTAGCTAGACATGGAATTAATAAGAACAATAAATAAAGAGGGAGAGGGAATAATAACCATTAAATAAAAAGAGAGAAAGGAAGAAAGAATTACTGAATTAAAGAGATCCGGAAATGAACAGGAATAAAAGTAACAGTGTATAGAGAAAGGGAGAAGAGCAACGTGGTTCTTCGATGATTCCAAATGACAACCTTTACTCCTATTTATAAGAAAATAGGAGTAGGATTAAACCTAATGACGGAATTAGAGCTAAAAGCCCAGCCCGTCAGCATAGCCACTCGATCGACCACTTAAATCACTCGATCGAGTGAATTTGACTCAGAAACAGCTCGATCGACCAAGTAAAGTGCTCGATCGAGCAAGGGCATATAAGGAACTGATCGATCGACTTAGAATAGTGCTCGATCGACTGATTATTGACTCCTAAGCCACTCGATCGACTAATAAATCACTCGATCAGGTGGATCTTGACTTCAGCAGCTTAGAATTCTCGTTAATTTGGCCTTGACTTGTCCTTTTAGCTCCCGAAATAGCTTCACGCATCCCAAGACAGCAATATTTCCCGCTCCAAATTATCTCTTCCTCCAAATGCATGCTAAACGGACGGTAAATGACTTGATTTCACTACTTTTGGATTCATTCCTGCAAATAAGACAAAATACACCAAAGTAGCATATTCGGGGCATTTCGTAGCATAAAACCACGATAAAAGCATAGAAATACGTGCTTAAATTAGGCTAAAAAGACTATATAAAATGCACGTATCAAATCTCCCCAAACCAAACCTTTACTCGTCCTCGAGTAAACTCAAAACTATACGCTAATGGAACGGAAAAATAACTCAGAGCTAGCTACAAATGCCCACTTAAGCCAATTTAATGCAGACAAACTAACACTTAGCAGACAGTCAAATGCAAACGAGTTGTAAGATGTTTATAATAAAGCTGAACCGTCGACCTTGCAAGACCTTTGATAATGGACTCTCACGGGTCACTCTTCTCTCATGAAGCAAAGGGTAAGCAAATGAATGTAAGAGAGAAGAAGAAAAAATAGTCGCTCACCTAGACTGCGACCCACATAAACATGCATGCAACTAATATGATAGACAATTCTAGCTACCAAACATACATTCCAACCAACAAGGTCCTGTCACAGCCGAGGGCTTACAAAAATATGGTAAAGTGAGGCAATGGGTAAGAAATGGCAAAACATTTATGGGAATGTGGAGGTATAGGCGGTCAAGCTAGTACCTAAACAAAACCATATGAAACATATCCATTTCCAACTCAATTATGAAATAGGCGCATATGCCCTCATTTGGCATAAAACTCACCAAACCAAACCAAACATACTCCTCAAATTATGTAAGATAGAACATAGGAGTAGAAACCGTCAACCAAACAACATTTTTTTCAAATTTTTTTTCTCCTTTTTTTTCATTCTATTTCTTTCGGTTTCTTCTTTTTCATTCCTTTTTTCATTTTTCATTTCCTTTTTCACGTCTTTTTTTTTCTTTTTTCTTCACGTTTTTTTTTCCTTTTCATCATCCTCCCTTTCTTCATAAATTACCAGCTCCGATTCAATAGAATATGCGCCAATATTTGATACAATGAAATATATACCGCAGAACAATCTAAACTAGCTTGACAAGGCAGGCTAAATTTGGATGTAGCTAAAGGGTCAACTGGCAAATTTGGCTAATGTGGAGTTAAATGGGTAAAAATGAAAGAAAGGGAAATTGTAAGCACCTCCCTGCATGTGACACCAACCACTAACCCGAATGTATGACGGCAAAAAGCAATTGAATTTCATATACGTGCAAATTGATGATACATGATATGCAAGGAGTAACTACTCACAATCCTACATGAAACTGGTCACAAATGACACCAATTTATAAGGCTCTAAATCTTAGAAATTATAAGTAGGTTGCCAAAATTTCAGGTCAAGTCTATTCGTTCAGCTAAATTAAACATTAACTCGTAGATTATGCAAAAGACAAAGCTAAAAGATAACAGTTCAATGCAAGGCTTAAGCAAAAAGACAGTTGCAGTGCAATTTCATCATTGAAATCTACCGTTCCGACTCAACCTATATGCTAAATTAAACGTGAAATTTTTTTGAATTTTTAACAATTTTTCAATTTTTAGGGAATTTTTTTAATTTTAACAAAAATAAACAACAATACAAACATAAATTAAATGTGATAACTGAAATGCAATAAAAAACAATATGCAGACACAGATATGGATGCAAAACCTCCCCAAACCAAACCGTACAATGCCCCCATTGTACCAAAACATGGAAAGGAAATGCAAACTGAAAGGAGAAAGAGAGTAAAAGCGGAAAAACTCACAAGATAGCGCGAATAAGGGACCTCCCCAAACCGACCATGAAATGGGAGGTTGCTAAGGGCCCGGAAAACTGTCTCAGGAAGCTAATCCAATAACACTCGATCAAGAGGAACAGTAGCTGATCGAGTAACATGGCCGTCTAAAACTGCTCGATCGACTGGAATAGTGGTCGATCGAGTGGTTCTCTGATCTGCAGGTGGTCGATCGAGTACAATTGCCACTCGATCGAGAGGATTTGGCAGCACAAGTGCTCGATCGAGTACAAAAAGTACTCGATCGAGTACTTCTCATCGTATTTCCTGCAAAAACGCAATGTAAACAGCCCGTAAACTAACTAGACAAGCTTAACTGAGACCGTTTATGGTATAAAAACCATTTATTACAACTTAAATGAAATAAAAAGTAAAATAAAATCTCGGGTTGCCTCCGGGTAGCGCTAACTTCGATCAGTCGGCTCGACCTTCTTTTCTTGAGCCCTCTAATTAGTCACAATCAAAACAGCTCAAAGCGCAAAAGAATCAAATAGGCTGCGCATGTGCTACACAACAAACATAAGTAGCACCAAAGTGGAATAATGAGAATAGGAAATTAAAATAATAAACCGTTTAAGTCTAACAAATTTCCTATGGGCGCTCCTAAATTTATCCACAAAATATAGGAGCGCGGGAGCAATTGTCAATATATGGGGGTCCCGATTCAGATTAGCAAACTTGAAATGATAAGGACGGTGAAAATTCGTTAAATTATGCGTCCACATATGAGAAGGTGTAGCATAAAAAGAAGGAGCACAAATTAAACGAGGCAACATACTGTTAAAACAAACAATAATGAAATTATCGCTTACTACCTCGGGTTGGTTGCTCTCAACGACGGAATCACTGACAAAGGAATGCATTACCTCATCCGTGCTAGGAGCAATTACCGTCTCAGCTGCTTCTTCATCAACCTCCTCAGTGGAATCCATCCCGTAAATCGCAGCTTCAAGTGTATCCGACTCGGCTGTGAATAAGGGAGGTTCACCGTAACCTTCATCATCGTCAAACTCGTCGTCCAATATGAACCCAAGTGACGAATTTAAGCTCCCAATGGCCAACTCAGTCGATCGAGCAGAGTAATCACTCGATCGACCGCTTTCCCCCCGCATCTCACTCGATCGAGTAATAAAATCACTCGATCGAGCACTTCCCTCATGCATGTCACTCGATCGATAAGAAATATTACTCGATCGAGGACTTTCTTCCTGTACAGCGCTGACATCCTTGCATACACTCTGGAAATACGATAGAAAGTCGTCATCCGAAATATAGAAATCATTTTCAGCATTGGGCATCGCGGGTTCTTCATGGGAAAAACCGCTCTTGGTCAAGCACACCTCTTTTGGTTGCCGAGCAACCAACCCAGCTGTTAACCGAGCAATTTCAGACTGCAACTCAGCAATTTCAGTGACTTGAGCACCCATATGTCTACCAAATTCGAACTAAGGATCTCGGCTCCGCGATTTCTTTTTTCGTATATCACGAGGATCTTGTTGCGGTGGCCATTGATGGGGTGGATGTGGCGGCACAACTACGGCTGCATTGTGCTCGGCGGGACCACATCCCCAAGACTTCTTCCTTTCCCAACTAGCGGTGGCTCGGCTTGGGCTTGGCGAGCAATTAGTCGGGAGACGAGATGTCATCTTGGCAAGAGGGATCGAAGGTACTCAAGCCTTCCCTTCGATAATCTCCCTCGTGCTTTGTCTAATAAACCTGTGAGCCTATCAAAACAGCACTAAAGAAAAAGATAAGAACACCCTCAAGGTACTTAGTCTTCCCTTGAGGCGAAAGGACAAACAAAATAAAACAGATAAAAAGCGTCGCCTCCCCGGCAACGGCGCCAAAATTTGGTGCGGTCGTTTCTACACCAAAAATAAAATACCTAGATTACTGCTAACAGAAGTCAGCGGCAAGTAGGGTCGATCTCCACAGGGAGGCTAAGTTGCTATCTATCTGTTTAATTCGGTCTGTCAGGGTGTCACAGAAATGGGGGTTTTGAATTGATTGTGAACTAACTAAACCACTGAAACTAAAGGCAAGATAAGGGAATAAAGGAAATTAAAAATAAGAGAAAGGAAGTATGCTAGGAGTCGGTCTACCGTGGCAGCTATCATATCTTATACTATCGGGAATACTAAGGCGATTAGACTATTGATAAGAAGAGCTATGGTCGTCACCTTTCGGTCCTTAAACCGCCCTAGAGCGTAAACAGCTTAACTTTCGCCATCACTGCAATACCCTATCGTAATTAAGCAAGCCTTCCCTTCCAATCTTTCGATCTAGGTCGGGGTTAACTAAATTTATGGTCTCCTGCATGCATTCATTCGACCGGATAACAGTTAAATTGCCTAATACCATTCTTATCGCAGGGCTAATCTATTTAATACAATTAAAGCATCGCTACCACGGCTTCCCTAATCCTAACATACTACGGGGAATTTAGCTAGACATGGAATTAATAAGAACAATAAATAAAGAGGGAGAGGGAATAATAACCATTAAATAAAAAGAGAGAAAGGAAGAAAGAATTACTGAATTAAAGAGATCCGGAAATGAACAGGAATAAAAGTAACAGTGTATAGAGAAAGGGAGAAGAGCAACTGGTTCTTCGATGATTCCAAATGACAACCTTTACTCCTATTTATAAGAAAATAGGAGTAGGATTAAACCTAATGACGGAATTAGAGCTAAAAGCCCAGCCCGTCAGCATAGCCACTCGATCGACCACTTAAATCACTCGATCGAGTGAATTTGACTCAGAAACAGCTCGATCGACCAAGTAAAGTGCTCGATCGAGCAAGGGCATATAAGGAACTGGTCGATCGACTTAGAATAGTGCTCGATCGACTGATTATTGACTCCTAAGCCACTCTATCGACTAATAAATCACTCGATCAGGTGGATCTTGACTTCAGCAGCTTAGAATTCTCGTTAATTTGGCCTTGACTTGTCCTTTTAGCTCCCGAAATAGCTTCACGCATCCCAAGACAGCAATATTTCCCGCTCCAAATTATCTCTTCCTCCAAATGCATGCTAAACGGACGGTAAATGACTTGATTTCACTACTTTTGGATTCATTCCTGCAAATAAGACAAAATACACCAAAGTAGCATATTCGGGGCATTTCGTAGCATAAAACCACGATAAAAGCATAGAAATACGTGCTTAAATTAGGCTAAAAAGACTATATAAAATGCACGTATCACAATGCAACATCCAAGTTTTAATCCTAGCATGTGAGAATTAACTAAGTCGGTTGACAATTAGTTTAACATACAATTGGGTCAAAGTAGGATTAAATGTTCAATTACATGTGAAAACATACAAGTAATACAAGAAATATGACAAATACAATAAAGAAAATTGCAATAAAGAAAATTACAATAATTACAATGGATTAGGCGATTTATGTCGAAAATACCTTTAAAACGGATAATTTGAGAAAACGAATAAAAGAATAAATCAACGATCAAATCAGAAGGTGATAATACGAGTAATAGTTAATTATACGTAAGCTAAATAATTGAGTCAAGGCAAAAAACGGAGTTCAGGGACAGAATTCAACCCGGAACAGGCGCAGCAGAGCTGCGTCTCTTGGAATAGGCGCAGCAGTTGCTGTGTCTGTTCCTGACCTGAATTCTGGCTGTGAAGCCGGAATTGCGTGTTGTTAATACTCGTTGGTAAATTTAATGATTGATTAAATTATTTACTCGATGAAAGTGATTAATAGGTTAATTACATGTGACTAAGGGTCATAAAACAATAAAACATGGATAAGACGGAATTAAGACGGATTAATTACATGGATGAACGATTGATTAGTGACATGAGTGAATGAAATAAACAAGATAAGATAAATTAACGACAAATTAATGACGAACACGACGATAGACAGATGAGAATATATCAAAGGGTCGAATTACAGAAACTCAATATGAATAAATCGAATCTCTACAACCCGGATTGAATTTAATGACGAAAACCCGCAAATATGAGATTATTAGGGATTTAAGTCGGATTTATGACGAATTAAACATATTAAAGATGATAATTAATATACATGTGAGGTTATTATGCTATTGTATCAAAGAATTGACGAAAACAAACGAAAACAAAACAAACAAACGAATTACAGAGGACGGAGGAAGAAGAAAAGAAGCGAGAAGCTGCGGCGGCCCCTCACGAAGAGGTGCAGCAGTATCTGCGCTCCTTCAAGAGGCGCAGCGATTCTTTGCGTCTTTTCTCGACGTCCGTCTACTGGAAATCCGTAAAAAGAGGTTTTAAACAAGGCTTTAGAAATCGGTTTTAAGGAGGTATTTTCGACATAAACCTTACATTAGTGATACAAAAAGGTAAATACAATAATAAAATAGAGAATTTACACCCTCAGACTTACATGTTGACGAAACGAGAAGGACTAAGATATCGATTAGTGATGCTCGACGCGAATGTAAAGAAAGTGCCCTCGTGAGAGGAAAACGATTAGATTAATTAAGTTGATTATGGTGGAGTTGGTCAAATTGGTCGGTCGTGCAAACGAGGCTGGTACTCAGAAGGATCCGAGCTTACGTGGTCGAAAGTTCAAGCACGTAGACGCCAAAAAGTAAGAACAAAGGTCTAGAATGCAAAAGGAGAAGAGAAGGGCGGACACTCGCGTGAGAAATATGAGGAGCGAAGGCTCCTATTTATACTAATCACGTGAAGGAATTAGGGTTTCGGAGACTCTTTGGAAGTGAATCTCGGAAAGATATGAAAAAGATACGAGAAATATGCAGAGAAGGACCTGGGAAGAGGTGCAGCAGTCACTGCGTCTCTTGGAAGAGGCGCAGCACCTGCTGCGTCTGTTCCCAAGTGGTTTCCTCCTGCGGAAGAAAGATTTCCGTGTTTAAGTTATGGTAGGACGGAATAATTTGGTTTTCCTTAATATTTTATGCGAATATTACGGGAAATTGCTTGCCAAAGGATAAAGATTGTGAAATATTTATAAAATATGGAATAGAAATATCCGGAACATTCCAGAACATTCTGACTCGGGATTTAACGGTTATCAGAAAATGAAGACGGTTTTAGGCCCGGACTCCAAATGTACTCTAATTACTGTCAAAACGACCGTATCGGCACGTAGATGACAACTAAGAGGGTAGACATTAGTATTTGAGCAATCACTTGACGATAAACTTATGAACTGTCACAAATCGTTCCGCGTAGCAAATATGCGGCCCAATCATCACCGAGTGGTTTGCGAGAGGTGCAGAAATGAGGTATCTACAGGATGATGCCTTTACTCAAATTCATCTTGACATATCGCACTGCCCTCAAAACTGCATCCCAATGTTCTTTCTTTGGTTCATTTATAAATTGTGACAAGATATGAACCGCATAAACTAAATCAGGCCACGTAATCGTGGGATAAACTAACCTTCCCACAAGTCTTCGATAGTTCATAACGTCTTTCAAAACATAACCATTAGCAAGTCCAAGTTGGTGATGTTGTTGCATTGGTGTATATATCGGTTTTGCTCCATTCATGCCTGCCTCATCGATAATACCTAATGCATACTTTCTCTGATTCAAAAACAATCCTTGGATCCTTGTGCCACTTCGATTCCTAAAAAATATTTGAGACAACCCAAATACTTTAATCCCAAAGCTTTTGTCAAGAAAAACCCTTAAAGGCTTCACAAGAAACCTTATCATTGCTAACAAGTATCATGTCGTCACCATAAACTTGGACTCCAATAAAAAAAATTCCATTATTGTATGTGAACAATGAATAATCGGCTAAGGATTTAATGAAATCGTACCTCTTCAATGAAGTGGTCAGCTTGGCAAACCAATTTCAGGACGCTTGTTTTAACCATACATCGACTTCAATAGTTTGCACACTTTATTCTCTCCCTTTCGTTCAAATCCTTTGCGGTATTTTCATGTACACCTCCTCATTTAAATCTCCATGTAGAAAAGCATTATTGACATCTAGTTGCTCTATATTCCATCCTTTTGCAACCGCTACTGCTACCTTACATCGCACACTAGTTATTTTCGCCGCTGGTGCATAAGTTTCATGGTAATCCACCCCTTCAATTTACGTGAACCATTGAGCTACTAGCCATGCCTTATATCGCTCAACCGTCTCATCTGGTTTGTACTTAACTTTATTGTGACACCCCCATACTCCAAGTGCCTTACCAGGACTACTTAAGGTATGAAAATATCACCATCTCGGATACCCGAGGCAATGATACTCAAATAGACAATAACGAAACGTTTTTAAATGATAATAAAGTTTAGGTGATACAACGAAGTTCCAAAAACTGTCAAAAGGAATACAACTGTTCTCCAAAAACTGAAGTACTCAAAAACCTAAATAAAACACAGCGGAAGACTCTAAAATTGGTGGTGACTCCATCCCAGCTATCCCTCGCATAAGCCATCATACTTGCTCAACAACTGCTCACCATACCCGAATGAATCACCACATTTTTTAAAAAAATTAACGGAGTCAGTACTGATTACATAAAACAAATGCCACAACGAAACAATATCACAAACAGCTCAAACCAATCTACAGTCTCCATCTCCAATCTCCACACAACTGACTACACACTAAAGTGTGTAGCCCTGCCAGAGTACCCATCGCAACAAGTACTCCTCACCGCCAGTGGGGGAACGCAGTCGTTCCCACCTAAGCCCCGCTCATCTCCATCGAGCGATAAACCCAAGTTTATTAATGTACGCATCCCCTTTGTGACAGGAACCAAAAGGGGCGAATCAAGGGCGTGAAGCCACTTCCGCAAGTGACTCCACTCAGCCAGGGACGCACCCCGAAGATCACAGACATATACACAACCAATCAACATTATACAACCAACAACCATCAAAATCAAACCAACAATATAATTAACCAACAATCACCATCACAAACACCGCACATTATGTAGCCAATACAGAGTAGGGAAACCCTACCTGGAAAGCAAACACCAACAGTTGATCAAGCAGCTAAATCAGAATCTTTCCTCAACGAAACCTCCTCTTATAACATACATACATGCAATTACTACCACATTCATATAAATCACCTAAAACCCTCAATATCACCCGATTAGGGTTTAACTAATCTTAACAAAATATTATAAAAATTATATAAAAAGCTTAACCTCGACACAAGGATCACAACGGCGTAAAGAACAATGTGATCCGACATTCCTAGCCTTGGTATTTGCTAATAATGCGACGAGAACAATCAACGTAACTTCTAAACTTCTCTTTGAAAGGTTTTAGAGTGTAAAAGTGTTTTAAGAAAAGTGACGAAAGCTTTATATACTAATCCTGCATTATTAACAAAACCCGTCAATCATCACCCGTAAACTCACTTACTCGATCGAGTAAGTGACTTACTTGATCGAGTGCCCCTCACTCGATCGAGTCCCCAACTTACTCGATCGAGTACCCTACAAGCAGTCTACTATTTTGCGTAAAAAGCTACTTACTCGACAGAGTAAGCCCCACTCGATAGAGTACCTTAAGACACATAAAACCGTAGTATTACAGTCTTCCCTCCTTAAAAAGAACTTCGTCCTCGAAGTTCAAACCACAAACAAAAACAAAACACACTAACATCAACCAGACACAACAACATAACCAAAACTGACCACAAAACTCAAAACACACCTCCCAAAACAAAACTCAACCCGACTCAAGACAACTATTAACTGTACTAAAACCAACATAAAACATGCAAAAATTTGCAAAAACTCTATGCGACCATCTCCTACCCCTAACAGAAACAAGGTTACGTCTCTGTAACAACACATACCTGATCAAAAAGAGACGGATACCGCACCCTCATAGCCTCCTCCGCCTCCCAAGTAGCCTCCTCAATCTCATGGTTAGACCAAAGAACCTTAAGCAACACTGTCTCACCGTGTCTGGTTTTCCTAACCTTGTGATCAAGAATCTGTTTGGGCACCTCAAGATAAGACAAGGACTCATCCAGCTCGATGTTCTCTACCTCCAACACATGTGATAGACCACTAACATACTTCCGCAGCTGAGACACATGAAACACATTATGCACTCTATCCAAAGCGGCCGGTAAAGCTAACCGATAAGCAACCTCACCCACACGATCCAAAATCTCATATGGTCCGATAAACTTCTGGCTCAGCTTCCCTTTCTTCCCAAATCTCATGACCTCACGCATAGGTGACACTTTCAAAAGAACCTTGTCCCCAACCTGAAACTCTATGTCACGACGATGTAAATCTACATAACTCTTTTGTCGATCCTGGGCCGCTTTCATCCTTTGTCTAATCAGTTTAACCTGTTCAACCATCTCTTGTACCATCTGTGGTCCCAAAACAACTGCTTCAACACTATCATCCCAGCAAATCGGACTCCTACATATCCTCTCATATAAAGCCTCAAACGGTGTCATGCCTATACTAGTGTGATAGCTGTTGTTGTAATAGAACTCAATCAAATCTAATCTCTGCTCTCAGCTACCACCAAAATCCATAACACAAGCTCGCAACATGTCCTCTAAAGTCTTGATGGTCCACTCTGTCTGGCCATATGTCACAGGATGAAATGCAGTACTCATCTTCAAAGTAGTCCCCATCATCTCCTGCAACTCTTTCCAAAACCGTGATATGAACCTCGCATCTCTATCGGACACTATATCCTTAGGCACCCCATGCAAACGGACCACATGCTTCCTATAAGCCAAAGCCAACTATATCTTGGTCCAATTATCTTTCACCGGCACAAAGTGAGCTGACTGAGTCAGTCGGTCAAATATAACCCATATCATGTTATTACCCTGTTGATTCCTCGGCAAACCCACTATAAAATCTATAGAAATGGACTCCCACTTCCACTCAGGTACCTCAAGAGACTGAATCTTACCTTGTGGTCGTCGTTGCTCCCCTCTCACTCTCTGACATGTCAAACAACGAGCCACAAACTCAGCTGTTTCCTTCTTCATCCCACACCACCAGAAAGTCTGCTTCAAATCTTTATATAACTTGTCACCGCCTGGATGTACCGAATATGGTGTGCAATGAGCCTCTGTCATGGTTAGCTTATTCAATTCCTCATAATTAGGAACACACCATCTCCCATCAAATATCACACTGCCATATTTATGAATAGAGAATCTAGACATCATCCCTTTCCCTAATCCAGCTCTCCACTCCTCAATCTTGGGATCCAAAGCCTGTTTCCTGCGGATGTCATCATAAAGGTCTGGCTTCACTGTCAAAACCCCTCTAGCATCCCCTTTCTGGATCATATGTATCCCCATTTTCCCCACCTCATCTCTCGACCTCATCAAAGACATAGTTGTGCATAGAGAATACACACTCTTCCTGCTCAAGGCATCTGCAACCACATTAGCTTTCCCTTCATGGTATATAATATCCATGTCATAATCCCCAATCAGCTTCATCCACCTCCTCTGTCTCATGTTCAACTCCTTTTGAGTGAAGATGTACTTGAGACTCCTGTGATCTGAAAACACCTTGAAGGTCGCCTCCATAAAGATAGTGTCTCCAAATCTTGAGAGCAAACACAACCGTACCCAACTCTAGATCATGTGTCGGGTAGTTCTCCTTATAAGGCTTCAGCCGTCTAGAAGCATAGGCGATCACTTTCCCATTCTGCATCAACACACAACCCAACCCATTCTTTGAAGCATCGGTATACACCTCAAAGTTTTCACTCCCTTCAGGTAATGTTAAGATTGGAGCTGTGGTCAAACGCTCCTTTAATGTCTGGAACGCCGTCTCATAACTTTCATCCCAACGAAACCCAAGTTCATTAATGTGCACATCCCCCTTGTGATGGGAACCACAAGGGGCGAATCAAGAGCGTAAAGACACTCCCGCAAGTGATTCCACTCAGCCAGGGACGCACCCCGAAGATCACGGACAGATACACAACCAATCAGCAATATACAACTAACAACCATCAAAATCAAACCAACAATATAATTAACCAACAATCACCATTACAAACACCACACATTATGTAGCCAATACTAAGTAGGGAAACCCTACCTGGAAAGCAAACACCAACATTTGATAAAGCAGCTAAATCAGAATCTTTCCTCAATGAAACCTCCTCCTATAACATACATACATGCAATTACTACCACATTCAGATAAATCACCTAAAACCCCCAATATCACCCAAATAGGGTTTAACTAATCTTAACAAAACATTATAAAAATTATATAAAAAGCTTACCCTCAACACAAGGATCACAACGACATAAAGAACCATGCGATCTAACACTCCTAACCTTGGGATTTGCTAATAATGCGGCGAGAACAATCAACGTAACTTCTAATCTTCTCTTTGAAAGGCTTTAGAGTGTAAAAGTGTTTTAAGAAAAGTGACGAAAGCTTTATATACTAATCCCGCATTATTAACAAAACCCGTCAATCATCACCCGTAAACTCACTTACTCGATCGAGTAAGTGACTTACTTAATCGAGTGCCCCTCACTCAATCGAGTCCCCAACTTACTCGATCGAGTACCCTACAAGCAGTCTACTGTTTTGCGTAAAAAGCTACTTACTCGACAGAGTAAGCCCACTCGATAGAGTACCTTAAGAGACAAAACCGTAGTATTATATTTATATACCCATTTGCATCCAATGGGTCTCCTTCCTTCGTGCAAGTGAACTATTTTCCAAGTTCCAGTCTTTTCCAAGGCATCAATTTTATTACTCATTGCCTCTCACCATTTCGAATCTTTCGCTGCTTCTTGATAATATTGTGGCTCTCGGAGTTTGTCAATTTCCGCCATGAATGCTCTGTCAGAATTACAAAAACAACTCGTAATAACGTAATTGACTAAAGGATAGCGAATACCTGGCCTTTGAGACTTTGAGCGATCATGATGAGTATCATCGATGGGCTTTATGATTCTCGTCGATTTACATATGTAATCCTTTCTGCATATTGGCTCAAATTTCTCCCTCGCTCGTGTCTACTAGTTCGCAAAACGGAAATACATGCTCGAAAAATTGTACATCTCGCTACACAAACATACGCTTTTCCTTTAAATCATATACTTTCCATCTCTTCTTGCTATGTGGGTACCCTAGGAAGACATATCGCTTACCCCGTTCTCTAAATTTGTCATGTGGTTTGTCTTTGATATGGGCATAATAAAGACATCCTAAGACTTAAGTTTATTAAATTCGGGTTTCTTATGATATAATATCTCAAACGGGGTTTTCCCTTGAAGCAGAGGTGTTGGGGTCCTATTTATCAAATAACCGCGGTCAAAATACATTCTCCCCAAAACTGAATGGGTAAATTTGCTTGAAATCGTAAGGCACTCGCTTTCTCAAGTATGTGTCGATGTTTTCTTTCAGCTCGCTCATTTTGTTGTGAGGTATCAACATTGCTAGTTCTAAAAATGATCTAATTGTCTTCATAATAATATTGCATAGGCCCAGACAAAAGTTCGGTTCTATTATCGCTTTGAATGATTTTTACGCATCTTCCAAATTGTGTCTTAACCATTTCACAAAACACTCTCATCAATTATCCCCCTTCACTTTTTTTCTTTCATCAGATACACCCACACTCCCCTAATATGGTAATCGACTATAGTAAAAAAATAATGAGCGCGAGATAAACTAGCAACCTCGATACTTCCCTCATATGTCACAATGAATTAAACCAAACAAATCATCACATCGTTTATTATTAAGCTTAAAGGGGGTATGAGTTTGCTTAACCCTACAACAAGAATCACAAACTTGACTAGAATTACAATTTAAATTGCAACCAACCAACTTAGAAAAATGAGACGATACACTACTTGACGGATGCCCAAGTCGTTTGTGCCATATTCGATCCTCCTTGGTCATCGATGTCTTTCCCACCAATTCGGTTCTATTTGGCTTGAAATGATAGACACATCATGATGCTTACCCCGTCTAATATCCGTCTTCGTAAGCCGGTCCTGCATAACACAATGGTCGGGAAAGAACGTTATTATGGAATCATTTTCATGTATTAATTGTGACACCCTCATTTTTAGCGTTAAATAAACACGTAAATTCTACAGAAAAACTGACAGGATATGTTTGTAATTGGTTCAACTAGATAAAACCTGTAATTTTTAAAACTTTCCTAAACCATTCACAAACATTTCCAACTTAAGAGTGCCCAAAACCTGCAAATGCTAACAAACTAATTTACATAACATAACTAAAGACGCGGGGATATAGTGATACAAACCAAAATAGAAGAGGGAGACATATGTCCCTTCAAAATATATACACAACCAAAAGTTAAAGGTTTCTACAAAATATAACCAAACTAAGTCCAAGGTTCTCTTGCTCACTAGCTCGTCCGTGTACCCCAACTAAGCATCATCAACCTGTCAATCGCATTTTATACAAACACGAAAGCCACAATTCAGTGGGGAGTAACTTCGAGTCCTCCCAGCCACGAAATGTCATATTTAATGTAACATGTAGTGTAACATGTAAACAATATGATAAACAATTTAATTATCAAGTATTCTAACCTATGACCCCTAAACTGACCAAATTAAACTATCATGTGAAACATATAACAAATAGTAATCCAAACTTTATCAATTGTAACCGGCTTACATCTCACCTATTACAATTCATAAAATCACCATACAAGAAAGGACAATATATCAAAGACAGGCATAAGTTCTTAGTCCCGTCAATAGTCACTCTGTAACTCGAGTCTATACCACGAGGTAGGGAAGGTAATCGAACCGGTATCTTGGCTCAGAGGTTCTATAAAAACATGGCCAAGACACAACGCAACCCTAGCCTAAAATCTGCGCAGACCTAGACATGCGGATACACACCACCGCACCCAAGACCCACAATTTTTCTAAAATAAAGTGAGTACCCTAAGGAGTCCACCAAAGGGTTGGCTAGTACTTAAGCTGACCACTTACAATCAAAATAAGTAACGAGGTCATGCCCCAACTTGGATATAATCCCACCAAGTCAGGAACACAAAGGCTATTAAGCAGTGAACATATACTCGTCAAAGACTATAAAGGCCTATCTATGACAAACACAACAACCTGCAAGAAGTATTCAATACCAAATCCAATTCTAACAATATTAACAATATTAAAGGTTTCAGGGAATCTAGGGCCGTTTCTACAATATAAGAAACTATTAAATTCAACCAACAACACATGTGAACTAAAACTTAATAAATGGCCTAAAACAAGAAAAAAGGCCGATTATCCAATTCATATAAAATTTCATCCAACCGAATTTTTACCCGCAACCCAGATCTGCGGCGAGTGCACGGGTTAAATTGCGGTGACCAATCACACAATTGGTCGACATCTCGATTGATCAAAGGGACCAAGGCTCAGTTTTCGGCATAATCATCCAAACATTACAATTATCGCTATAAAATTCATTTTGAGCCTATTCATTACAATTTCATTTTATAACCTATTCTAACATGTGTCAACTACCAAAATAAATATAATTTTTACTATCAACATAATTTTTACTACTAATATGATTCATTTCAAAAGATTACCCATTTGTTACTTATACTAATTATAACATTAATTAACCCGAAATGACAAATAATGCATGAAAAACCGCGAAACAAGCAACGGGCTGACCCGGGCCAGCCGTGGGCCTGCACGGGCCTGCTGGGCCTGCTGGCCGCCACCCCAACCCTCCATTTCTCCATTTTTGTTCAGTTTAACATCGTCTGAAGCATCAATTAATCACTCCTATACTAATATGTTAACTTAAACTAACCAAAAGACATGAACTAGACAAGAAATTAACCCATATTATCATGTGACATAAACTACTCAAATAAAAATCACCAAAATCATACAAAAAGCAAAGAATGTGACGATTATTCGTCGAGTAACTCGAAATATGTTACCTTAAGCTAGAAAATGAGCAATTAGCACCTTGAATACCAAACCCTAACATGCAACTAGCCACTATCTTCAACAATATACGAGTCTCCAAACTCGTCCTCTAAATCTTCACCTAAATAAACAATAAAAACACAATAATAAGTACAAAAACCGAAATTTGCCCAAATTCGTCTTAAATCAACATCAAGAAAACTGAAATTAAAACATACTAGGATGTAGATCTTGAAGAGAGGATTCCGGAAATATAAATTTTGTGAAAATCGGACTAGAAACGAGTGAGTTATGATGAAATTAGCTTGGATTTTAAGATGAAAATGGTGGTTTTTGATTTGGAAATGTTAGAACATTCAAAGGGATGTAGTTGGGCAAGAAAATCAGAATGAAAGGTGAAAGGGAAGGGGGTGCCGCGGAAAAGGAAGAAAGGAGACGGGATGTGACGGAATCATGAGTCGGTTTTGTACCGTTTACAATAATTAGAACCGCTTGTCAATTGCAAATTCCGACAAGACCAAAGTTCTTAAACACGAGATTACAAGAAAATTGAATACTCATACGACCCATTTCCAAAATAGTTTGCCCAATTTTCAATAGAGTTGTCATTTTTCCCCGATATGCCCTTATTTCGAAATAAAAAGTTTTTACACGGTTTAAACTATTTTTAAACATTTCGAAACTATCAAAATAAATACTTTTCTTCAAAATATAATAAAATTATATTTCTTTGAATTATTATTACTTCAAATACATTAATATCAAATTTTACTTAATTAATAAATTACTTCCGCAATATATTAACGGTCCGAAATTACGGGGTGTTACAATCACCCCTCCTTTTAAAATGTTTCGTCCTCGAAACTTAGAAGGAGAAATTATAGTATACAACATCTTAATAATATAATCATAGGAAAAATATAGGTATCTTTTCAATGAAATGGTGATACTCTTGTTGATCAGACAAGAACATCCACATTCATATCAAGATATAAAAAAAATATTTCTACACCAATAAATGAGAAAACCCATTATTGGGACGTCTCCAACAACGAGATTTAACATTCACTAATGTTAAAACCATTAAAAATCATAAAAGCATTTTCAAAATTTTAGTTTAAAGTTCTATAATAAGAATAATATCTTTACTAATTATGATTAAACACGGCTTAGTAACTCGGAAAAAGAGTAAGAAAAGGAATACCTTACGAGAATAATTCAGGATATTTAGCTAACATAGAAGCTTCAGTCTCCCAAGTCTCTTCTTCGACATTTCCACAACGCCAAAGAACACGGACTAGAGGTACAACTTTGCTCCTAAGTTGCTTGTTGGCTTTTTCAAGAATCCGAATTGGCCTTTCTTCAACCACCAAGTTAGGCTCCAATTCAAGAATCTCTTCTTAGATGATATGGCTAGGGTCACTAATGTACTTCCTCAACTGAGAAACATGGAAGACATTGTGAACCTTGCTTTCATTTGGGGGCAATTCTAAACGATGTAAGCAGGGACCAATCTTTTCAATCACCGGAAAGGTCCAATATATTTAGGGCTCAGCTTCCCTTTTACGCCAAACCGTTTCACCCCTTTCATAGGTGACACTTTAAGGAATACTTGATCATCAACCTCAAAAGAAAGTGGTCGACGACGGACATCAGCATATGATTTTTGACGGTCCTGAGCGGCTTTCATCCGCTCCCGAATGATCTTAACTTGTTCGACGGACTCGGTCACCAAATCAGGTCCTAACATTGGAACATTTTGGGTTTGATCCCAACAGACTGGAGTACGGCATTTTCTACCGTACAGAGCTTCATATGGTGCCATTTTAATGGAGGCTTGATAACTGTTGTTGTAAGAGAACTCAACCAGAGCTAAACATTTCTCCCAAGAAGTTTGGAAATCTAAAGCACAGGCACGAAGAAGATCCTCTAAAGTTTGAATTGTTCTCTCGGTTTGACCATCAGTGGCGGCGTGAAAAGCAGTGCTCATCAATAGTTTACTACCCAAGGCTCTCGTAATGCGGTCCAGAAACGAGAACAAAATCGAGGGTCTCGATCTGAAACTATATCTTTAGGAACCCCATGATAGCGCACTACTTCATTCACATAGGCACTAGCTAGAACTTCTAAACCCCAGGTCTCTTTGATAGGAATAAACCGAGCACACTTAGTCAATCGGTCCACAACCACCCAAACAGCATTCTTCCCAGTGGAAGTCCTGGGTAAAGCCATCACAAAATCCATGGATATAGACTCCCATTTCTAAAGAGGAACATCCGGGGTTGAAGCAAACCCCGGGCTTTTGATGCTCTATCTTTACTTTACGGCGGTGAGGCATTTCTTGACATACTCCATAACTTCAATCTTCATCCTAGGCCACCGAATTGCAATCTCAAATCTTTGTACATTTTGGTACCTCCAGGATGAATGGAGTAAGGAGAAAGGTGTGCTTCATCAAGAATTCTTTTTCTCAAATCGGCCGCACTTTTCGGAACATAGATTCTACCATGATAACGAAGATACCCATCATCATCAATCTTACAATCCTTAGCTTGCCCAAGTTGAATTTTATCTCGAATGGATTTGAAAGTAGGATCATCGGGAAGGCAAGCACGGATCTCACGGTAGAAGTCAGGTTCGGCTGACATGGCATCAAGATGATGAGAGCCCCTTTTTACAAGGCTTACTCCTAATTTTTGAAGTTCTAAAGCAAGTTCAGGAGGTAATTCCTGAAAAGAATTCAAAGAATGACAGGATTTTCTGCTAAGAGCATCAGCCACCACATTAGCTTTTCCTTCGTGATAAATTAGATCGGCATCATAGTCATTCACCAATTCTAACCATCTTCTTTGTCTCATGTTCAGCTCTTTTTGGGTAAAGAGATATTTCAGGCTTTTGTGGTCGGTGTAGATGTTGCAATGGACTCCAATGAGGTAGTGTCTCCAAATCTTCAAAGCATGCACCACCGCAGCTAATTCAAGATCATGAGTCGGGTAGTTAACTTCATGAACTCTAAGCTGTCGAGAGGCATACGCAATGACTTTCCCTTTTTGCATCAAGACACAACCTATACCATGCTTAGAAGCATCACAGTAAACATCAAAGTCCACTCCTTCTTCAGGTAAGGTCAACACCGGAGCGGTAGTCAACCTCTTTTTCAATTCCTGGAAGGCATTTTCACACTCCTCAGACCACACAAATTTAGACTCTTTCTTCAACAACTGAGTCATTGGCCTAGAAATCTTTGAGAAATCCTTCACAAACCGCCGATAGTAACCCGCCAAGCCAAGGAAACTACGGATTTCAGAAACATTGGTCGGACTTTTCCAACTAACAACGGCTTCGATTTTGGCAGGATCTACCATAACGCCCTCTTTTGAAATGACATGCCCAAGGAAGGTCACTTTAGGTAACCAGAATTCACATTTAGAGAATTTAGCATACCATTTTTCACGGCGCAGAATCTCCAAAATAGCACGAAGGTGTTGGACATGTTCTTCTTCAGATTTAGAATAGATCAGGATGTCATCAATGAACACTACAACGCATTTGTCAAGGTGTTCTCTGAAAGTACGGTTCATCGATCCATGAATCTCTTTGGAGCATTGGTCAAACCGAATGGCATCACCGTAAACTCGAAATGACCATATCTCGCATGAAGGCGGTTTTAGGAATGTCGACTTCTCGTTTGGAATTTGATGATAGCCCGAACGAAGATCAATTTTAGAAAAAGTGGAAGCACCTCGGAGTTGGTCGAAAAGATCATCAATTCTAGGAAGAGGATATTTATTCTTGATAGTAACCCGGTTAAGCTCACGATAATCTATGCATAATCGCATAGATCCATCCTTCTTTCTTACAAAGAGAACAGGAGCACCCCAAGGTGAAGAGCTAGGTCGGATAAAACCTTTGGCAATCAAATCATCCAGTGAGTCTTGACTCTTTCATTTCAGACGGTGCCGGCCCTATAAGGAGCTTTAGCAATAGAGCGGTACCGGGAATGAGATCAATAGTAAATTCAACTTCCCTTTCAGGAGGAATTCCCGGTAGCTCATCAGGAAAAACATCGGGAAATTCACATACTACAGGAATGTTCTCTTTAGGAGGCAGAGAGGAAGAATCAGAAGGAGTCACCATACACAAGAAGGCTTGATGACCCTTTTTCATCGCATTGACAAACTTCATAGCAGAAATTGATTTAGTACCGGTTTGTCTTTTAACCATTTGATAAGACACACGGTGACCTGAAGGGCTTGTAAGAATTATTTTCTGGTCTCGACATTCAAATCGAGCATGATAAGTATGTAACCAATCCATGCCCAAAATGACATCAAATTCTTCAAGCGGAAATTGGAAAAGATTTCTTTGGAAATATAGATCCCACAATAGAAATAGGGACTTAGGATAGATTTTAGAACAGGAAAAGACATCATCAGAGGGTAAGGATATAGATGTGCTTTCTTCTTGTGATGATTCAAGTGATAACTTATCGGAGAGTTTCATTGAAATAAAAGATAAAGAGGCACCCGTATCAAATAGTACCAAACAAGGAACATCAAAAATAGAAAATGTACCAGTAATGATATCAGGATGTGCCTCAGCTTCTGCTCGACTCATGACAAAAATCCGGCCTTTCGGCCTCACTGGCCTCACAGGGGCGGCAGGAGTAGTAGGAGCCGTCACCTTCTTCTCCGGGCAAACATTAGCCTTGTGGCCCGGTTTGTTGCAAGAAAAGCATATGATAGGATCAACGAAGCATTTACCAGGATGTGCTGGTTTCTTGCAGTTATAGCACACTCGGTCTTTAGTACCTTTATTGTCGTTAAAAGCTGAAGATTGACCACCCCGGTTAACTTGCACATTAGAAACAAATCTCCTCTTGTTTGGGTCAGAGGGAGAAGAGATGAACCTGGGTGAAGGAGTATAAGGCCTAGAAGATGGATATAAAGGCCTCTTGCCAAGATTGGAACCGGTTGCACGAGCTTCATTTTCGATGTCTTTCAGGGAATTCTCAGCCCATAAAGCATCATTGTAAATTGAAACAAAGCTGGTGAAATCCCGACGGACCATGCTTTTGATTTTAGGAGAGAGCTTTTCAAGATAAAAGAAGGCTTTTTCGTTGTCATCCTTCACCAATCTAGTTGCATAATGAGCCAACTCGTTGAATTTATCAGTGAAGGTCTGAACAGGAAGGCTTCCTTGCTTTAATTCCATGAATCCTTTCAACTTCTGCTGCTTAAGTTCTGCGGATAGAATCGGGCCTCCACCAATTCCTTGAAACGTTCCCAGTCAAATCCCGGTTCAGATGAAACGGTAGGCCCAGTCATGGACCACCATCGATCTGCTTCTCATACTAAGAAGTGAGATGCCAGCTTCACCTTATGTTCCTTCTTAACATCATACAACGTAAAACTTTTCTCCAACTCCCGAAACCACCCTGTAAGAGCAACTGGATCAATCTCTCCACCATAAGTGGGAGTGTTGATTCGGGTTAATTGATTAGCCACCCAAGTATAGGTGCCTGGAGTACCCTCAGGAGGCGGGGGAGGAGGAGCTTATTGATTCTGCTGATTTTGTTGGTTTTGGAGAATTTGAGTAAGAACTAGTAAAAGAGCATCATCAATTCTTCTTGGCGGAGCCATCTTACAAAAGAGAAAATTTAATTAGTACCTATCAATTAGCAATCACAACAGACTACCACATAAAATCCTAAATCTACCCATCCTACCCATCTCTCAAGTTTATTATTTAAAGGTCAAGTGATTTAAGTGGGGTGCACAAACGTGCGTCGGGAGCAACAAGCTCTGATACCAACTGTGACACCCTCATTTTTAGCGTTAAATAAACACGTAAATTCTCTGAAAAAACCGACGGGATATGTTTATAATTGGTTCAACTAGATAAAACCCGTAATTTTAAAACTTTCCTAAACCATTCACAAACATTTCCAACTTAAGAGTGCCCAAAACCTGCAAATGCTAACAAACTAATTTACATAACATAACTAAAGACGCGGGGATATAGTGATACAAACCAAAATAGAAGAGGGAGACATATGTCCCTTCAAAATATATACACAACCAAAAGTTAAAGGTTTCTACAAAATATAACCAAACTAAGTCCAAGGTTCTCTTGCTCACTAGCTCGTCCGTGTACCCCAACTAAGCATCATCAACCTGTCAATCGCATTTTATACAAACACGAAAGCCACAATTCAGTGGGGAGTAACTTCGAGTCCTCCCAGCCACGAAATGTCATATTTAATGTAACATGTAGTGTAACATGTAAACAATATGATAAACAATTTAATTATCAAGTATTCTAACCTATGACCCCTAAACTGACCAAATTAAACTATCATGTGAAACATATAACAAATAGTAATCCAAACTTTATCAATTGTAACCGGCTTACATCTCACCTATTACAATTCATAAAATCACCATACAAGAAAGGGCAATATATCAAAGACGGGCATAAGTTCTTAGTCCCGTCAATAGTCACTCAGAATTCGAGTCTATACCACGAGGTAGGGAAGGTAATCGAACCGGTATCTTGGCTCAGAGGTTCTATAAAAACATGGCCAAGACACAACGCAACCCTAGCCTAAAATCTGCGCAGACCTAGACATGCGGATACACACCACCGCACCCAAGACCCACAATTTTTCTAAAATAAAGTGAGTACCCTAAGGAGTCCACCAAAGGGTTGGCTAGTACTTAAGCTGACCACTTACAATCAAAATAAGTAACGAGGTCATGCCCCAACTTGGATATAATCCCACCAAGTCAGGAACACAAAGGCTATTAAGCAGTGAACATATACTCGTCAAAGACTATAAAGGCCTATCTATGACAAACACAAAACCTGCAAGAAGTATTCAATACCAAATCCAATTCTAACAATATTAACAATATTAAAGGTTTCAGGGAATCTAGGGCCGTTTCTACAATATAAGAAACTATTAAATTCAACCAACAACACATGTGAACTAAAACTTAATAAATGGCCTAAAACAAGAAAAAAGGCCGATTATCCAATTCATATAAAATTTCATCCAACCGAATTTTTACCGCAACCCCGATCTGCGGAGTGCACGGGTTAAATTGCGGTGACCAATCACACAATTGACCGACATCGATTGGTCAAAGGGACCAAGGCTCAGTTTTCGGCATAATCATCCAAACATTACAATTATCGCTATAAAATTCATTTTGAGCCTATTCATTACAATTTCATTTTATAACCTATTCTAACATGTGTCAACTACCAAAATAAACATAATTTTTACTATCAACATAATTTTTACTACTAATATGATTCATTTCAAAAGATTACCCATTTGTTACTTATACTAATTATAACATTAATTAACCCGAAATGACAAATAATGCATGAAAAACCGCGAAACAAGCAACGGGCTGACCCGGGCCTGCCGTGGGCCTGCACGGGCCTGCCGGGCCTGCTGGGCCTGTTGGCCGCCACCTCCATTTCTCCATTTTTGTTCAGTTTAACATCGTCTGAAGCATCAATTAATCACTCCTATACTAATATGTTAACTTAAACTAACCAAAAGACATGAACTAGACAAGAAATTAACCCATATTATCATGTGACATAAACTACTCAAATAAAAATCACCAAAATCATACAAAAAGCAAAGAATGTGACGATTATTCGTCGAGTAACTCGAAATATGTTACCTTAAGCTAGAAAATGAGCAATTAGCACCTTGAATACCAAACCCTAACATGCAACTAGCCACTATCTTCAACAATATACGAGTCTCCAAACTCGTCCTCTAAATCTTCACCTAAATAAACAATAAAAACACAATAATAAGTACAAAAACCGAAATTTGCCCAAATTCGTCTTAAATCAACATCAAGAAAACTGAAATTAAAACATACTAGGATGTAGATCTTGAAGAGAGGATTCCGGAAATATAAATTTTGTGAAAATCGGACTAGAAACGAGTGAGTTATGATGAAATTAGCTTGGATTTTAAGATGAAAATGGTGGTTTTTGATTTGGAAATGTTAGAACATTCAAAGGGATGTAGTTGGGCAAGAAAATCAGAATGAAAGGTGAAAGGGGGGGGTGCGGAAAAGGAAGAAAGGAGACGGGATGTGACGGAATCATGAGTCGGTTTTGGCTCGTTTCGACAATAATTAGAACCGCTTGTCAATTGCAAATTCCGACAAGACCAAAGTTCTTAAACACGAGATTACAAGAAAATTGAATACTCATACGACCCATTTCCAAAATAGTTTGCCCAATTTTCAATAGAGTTGTCATTTTTCCCCGATATGCCCTTATTTCGAAATAAAAAGTTTTTACACGGTTTAAACTATTTTTAAACATTTCGAAACTATCAAAATAAATACTTTTCTTCAAAATATAATAAAATTATATTTCTTTGAATTATTATTACTTCAAATACATTAATATCAAATTTTACTTAATTAATAAATTACTTCCGCAATATATTAACGGTCCGAAATTACGGGGTGTTACATTAATTGTTGTACTGAAATCAGGTCACACATTAATGACGGTACAAAAAGAACATCCTTTAAGACGAATTTATTGTTAAGCAATAACTTCTCCATGTTCTCGCGCCTTAACCTGTTGATAAGTCCATTTATGTATACTTTAACCCTATATTTTAGCTCGGTTTATTTGATTATCGCATTTCTATTAATGTGTTTGTGAGCTAATTTCATGTTCTAGGTGATTTTGATTGTATTTATTGCATTTTGTAGGAAATAAAGCACTTGGTAGCTTTTTCCCGTCAAATTAGCACTCACACAGGTTCACGAGGCTAATGAGATCAAGTCTTGACCATGCAATGGTGTTTCGGGAAGCATAAGGGCATTTTGGGAAGAAATTTGAAAAACCGAGCAAGAGGAAACCAATCTTAGCTGGTGGATATGTAAATAAATGAAGTCCAAGTAAAAGCCCAAGCCATATGCATGCATTGGATGCCAATGATGCCTAAGATGCCTTAGACGGACTCTTAAACACACTAGTATATGATTCCGCATCACCATAAAGCAAGGAGTTAAGACGGAATTAGGACAAATTCATAAAAAGCCACGACCCCGATCGGGGTGGGGTGGCCCCGATCGGGGTGCCCCTATTCTACCCCGTTTACGTTACTCCCTTTGGTTTTATATAAAGGGTGTTGTATCCACACAATTCAACACCTTTTTCCATACGCTTTAGTCTTAGTTTTTAGAATAAAATGTAGTTTATATTAGATTTCCTTTAAGTATTCCTTTAGTTGTTACAAACATTTCTTTAAGCATTTAAATTTATATTACAAGTTCATTTAGAAGTCATTTCCAAGTTCATTTCCTTGGTTGAGGTAATTCTATTTCTTGTATTGTTTTATTATTTCCTTTTTCATTTCCATTATTAGTTACTTATCATGTTTACTTTATCATTTGTCATTAGTTTAGTGTACATTATGCAAGTAGTTTACTTTGTCTAGGGAATAAGGGAAGCCATGCACAAATAGTTTTTGCAATTGTTGAATTAGGATGTTATAGTAATCGATTAAAAGTTTCTATTACATGTTTTGTTTGTTTTTTAATCTTTGATAAATGATCACTATCTTAGATTAAATTTTTTAATTCACTTTTATAAGTCGAGAGGCACAAAATTGAATTAGACTAAGCATGTTTTAGTAGACGACCTAGTCATAATGAGAGTTCGCTAGGACCCGGTCTATAGTTGACAATAAGGCCGAGAGGTGGTTGTCTTTAAGCCTAAACAATTAATGATATTATCAACTCCTACGTTTAATTTGAGCATTTACATAATTTTCATGTGTGACCCGACCTCCCCAGACTCTTCCTTTGTTGTTATTGTTTACAAACCCAATCATATAATCAATCGATAACCGACCTAGATAGAATTCACCCGATAAAAACTTATATAGAAATTCCCGTCTCCTTGTGTTCGATCCCCATTACTATATTCATTTGTGTCTAGGGTATTTATCTTTGATTAGGTTGTGATATCCTATCAAATTTTGGCGCCATTGCCGGGGAGCACGGTTTCGTTTGCTAATTAGTTGTTGAGTTCTATCTTATTTTATTTTGTCTCGGGGAACACTTGTTCCTTGGGATCATTCTCACGTTTTTCTTGTAGTTTTAGTGCCTATTTTGTCGGTAATAAATCTTGGCCTTTCATAATGAATGACAGATTCGTCCCACAACTCAAAGATGAGCCTTTTCATGACTATCTTGCCTGGTTATACTATTTTTGCGATAGTCTCATCTCTCTTGGACATGTCCTTTATGGGGATTACTTGGGTCATTTCGTGCTTGATGGCATGGATTTTGAGATCCGAGAAATGGCTCTAAACTTGAGCAATGGGAGTGTCTATTACATGATCTGGCCCGAACTTTGGAATTTCTTAGATTTCATGTCTAGTCAAAGTCAATTACGGGAAGTAGCACGCCAATTAAATGTGTGGCGTATCCAAGAGGAGCTCAAAGTTGTTATGGCACGTTTGGATCAACTTTCTCAAAAGAAACCGATACTGCGTGAGCCTATTTTCTCTCTTTTTGCCTTTTTATCTCCCCAATGCGAGTCTTCTCCACCTAATGGTTTTGAATTATTGTATGATGATGACGATGGTCCGACCTTTTCTATTAAAATCACCTTAATGTCATTCCAATTGAAAATTTAGAGACTCGTGTTGAAGAAAATGACCTTGTAGTGGATGACACACTAGCCATGGGTGATCTTGAGCCCGACCATAGTGAAACGGATGCGGTTTTAGCTGAGATATTTAAAACCTTTTAAAATCCTTTCACATGGGATGTAGATGACCCTTTTGAGGTTGATGGAGGACATTGTGATTTTCATTTAGAAGTTAAGTGGGATGCACCTCCCATTTTTTATGAGTCCTACCATTTAGAGTTTTCATACCACCAATTTGAGACCATTCATGATTATAATATTTGCACTAACGGATTAATTTATGATCTTAAGCTTGATGCTCCATATCTTGCTGACGAGTGGAGTAGTACGGTGGTCCTCTTTGAAATCTCTCATAAGCATTTTGATAACATTTATCATTCTTTACCTTTCATATATCATGTTTTAATATTATCAATTGCTTACATATGCTTGTGTATTGCTCATGCGCAGGAATATGATAAATTTCTAAGGGTGTTGACATACTTTTTAGAGGACAAAGAGTGCTCGTTGAGGAAAACTCATTTTATTTATGCTTTTTAAGACAATTTACAGTTTTTGGACAATTGAAATTTTCATTTGGTTTTGATGTAATAGTTAGGATAATAAGAAATTTAGCTTGCTTTCGTATGTAGTAGTTTGTCTTTTGGAGGTACTTTGCTACTTTGATTGGACTTTATGTAACACCCCGGCCCAAACTGGGTCGGGAGCGGTTACTTATGATAGCTCACCGGGCTGTGTACATGGCCCACAGATCAACACGGGTCCTTTATAGCGCATTTTTGTCCTCACTCATGCGCATCCCGGGAACCTTCCCAGGAGGTCACCCATCCTAAGACTACTCCCAGCCAAACACGCTTAACTGTGGAGTTCTTTTGCATAGATGGCCATAAAAGAAAGTGCCTTTTGTTGATATGAGTAGTTCTTTCAATCCCTTTAAGCACTAGTCATTTAAGCATATCACTGGACCTTTTCAATTAACGTGGGGTGTTACATCACCCCCACTTGAAGAACGCAACGTCCTCGTTGCGCTTGAGAGCATAATCGCTAAACCAGAATCCTCCCCCGCTAGGTGAGTGATCACAATGGAGCGTATAACAACTGCCTCCAGAATCGTATAACAATACATGCACAGCAAGTCGTTAGCCTCTATTCATTCTTCTTCATTTTTTATCTATTTCAAACCCTCAACTTCGGCAACACCGTTCTCTCTCATTTCTTAACGGGTTTTAGTAATTCTTGCGCCATTCTATTCATCTTACGGTAAGCTTTCCAGCTGTATCATTTTCGTTTCACTTCGCCTCATACTGTACATTTCCCTTAAGCTTTAAAACGTCTATGTTTAACGCCGTTTCGGTACCGTAATTCCTTTATAGGTTCAAACTCGGACGACTTGGACGTCGATTCTTACGTTGTTGACGATTTAATTCAAGATTAAGCGCTAAAAGGTAACTTAGATGATTGTCCTCGGTATTATGTCGCGATTTTTGCAGTCTTGTATGCTAGATTGATCGATAATTGCTCAAATGAATTATTTCTCTCGTTAGGAATTGTTGTAAGTTGTGAATTGGTTACTTGTGATGGCTCGTCGTATGATTATTAAGGCTGCTTGTATATGTGCTCGACTTTGTGTGTGGAACATGGCTTCTCTGTGGCTTGAGTAATAGACCTGGTGGAGAATAGGTAATGGTAAGTGCAAGTATTAGTTAACGTATACTCTCAAAATATCACACTTTGGCAGAGAGCATGTGTTTAGATAACAAAACTTTCCATTCTTAATACAAAAGATTCCTTTTTATCTTTATCATCATATACTAATATTCTTAGTAGTAACTAATGGTGGTGTACGGAGAATGGCTGTGAGTTATGCTTCCTAATTGGTTAAAAAAATTGCATATGCTTTATTTAAGCTTACTGTGCTTTGTATTTGTTAATTATAGCTTGTGATCGGTATTGTGGCTTAACACTCAAAACCCACATATTTTACTTATATTAATTAGTTAACCAACTTGAGTAAAAAGAAACGTTATGTCGATATCCGCTTCAGTTATATTCTAGTAGCACGCTTAACTGTGGAGTTCTTTTTGTATGGATGGCCATAAAAGAAAGTGCACATTGTTGATATGAGTAATACTTCCAATCCCTTTAAGCACTAGTCATTTAAACCTATCACTAGACCTCTTCAATTAACGCGGGTGTTACAATCACCCCCACTTAAAGAACGCAACGTCCTCGTTGCGCCTGGGAGAATAGCCACTAACCCAGAATCCTCCCGCGCTAGGTGCGTGATCACAATGGAGCGCATAACAACTGCCTCCAGAAGCGTATAACAACTGCCTCCCATCACCACACGGTCATAGGGTGGCTCTGATACCACTTGTAACACTCCAACCCAAACCGAATCGGGAGCGGTTACTTATGATAGCTCACCAGGCTGTGTACATAGCCCACAACTCAACACAGGTCCATTATAGCGCATTTTATCCTCACTCATGCGCATCCCGATAACCTTCTGATGAGGTCACCCATCCTAAGACTACTCCCAGCCAAGCACGCTTAACTGTGGAGTTCTTTTTGCATTGATGACCATAAAAGAAAGTGCACTTTGTTGATATGAATAATACTTCCAATCCCTTTAAGCACTAGTCATTTAAGTCTATCACTGGACCTCTTCAATTAACGCGGGGTGTTACACTTTACCCCGCTTTCAAGCTAGCTTGGGGGAGGCTTCTACACTTTAGTATGCTTTCTTCCTTTATTTTCGCATATTTCATCTCATCTCCCTTTGTTGGGTGTCGTCCTTCTTTGTTTTAAACATTGAGGACAATGTGTTGTTTTAGCTTGGGGGAGGGATTTAGTGAGTCTAGTTATGGGAAATCTAAAAAAAACTAAAAATTGAAAATTGAAAAAATTTAATGAAAAGTTGGTTGTTGTGTTCACCCTTGTCTTATGCACAATGTCATCTTTCCTTGCATTTCCCTTATTATAAGCTAATGAATCGCGCATTTTACGGGTTTGGTTACATGGGGATGTCTTGACATAGTGGGTGAGGGATGGATTTTGGACGAAAGAGACTTGATCTTGACATTGGTAACCTACATAAATGGTAAGGTAGAGCCTCCAAAAAGGTTGGTGCATCTTTACCCAGTCTCATTTAGGTGTGTGTAGTTTCTCTTCTTGGTGTGCGTTACATCAAAACGCACAAGTATGACATTGGTTCCTTATTCTTAGACATGCTATGATAGTTTGCACATGAAGCCTTATTATATTGTTATAATTTCTCACATGCATCACCTATGATTGAGCTTTCTCTCATTATATGCTACCACATATTTGTTTCTAGTTACGTACCAAAATGCCTACCTTGTTGAGCTAATAATCATCTCGGTAAGTTTAAGGTGCTTTTGTGATAATGATGATGTTGATGGGATCACTAATTCCCGTTGTGTTATGAAATAAAAAAAGTGAGAAAGGAAGAAGGAAAAATTGAATTGGAAAAAAAATGAAACAAAGAAAGAAAGATGAAAAGAAAAGAAATGAAAAAGAAAGTTTTGATGAGAAAGAGAGAGAAAAAGAGATGAGATTGATATTTCATAGTTTATGAAGAAATTGAGTTGGGAAGTTCATTTTGTGTTGCAAAAGTTTTAATTTGGGTCATATGCTGCTTTAGTTCAATGGGTTATTGCTATAAGATCGGTATTGGGTTATTTAAGCACTCTTTGCTCGTTTGGATGGTTGATTAGCTCGACCTTTAACTCCACATATCCAAACTCGTTTGTCCACTTGTTAGCATTGTCTTTTTGCTTTGGAATGTTTACCATACTAGATTGCGGGCGCATTCTCTTGAGTCGTAGATAGGATAGTGTCATTCCATATTTATTGTCATGTTCATATTATGAGTGTGAGTGTTATCCCGTGAGGAGTCCGATGTCAATAAGATCATGCAAAAGTTTAAATGTCCATGTGAAGTCCTTTGTGCTATGCCGTCATGTAATTATCATCCATGTTGTTGCATTTTCCTTATGCCCATGTTATTTCGGGATTTGATTCATTGTGCTCTAAAGTTACTTGACGGGAATTACATTTGGAAGAGATGATTGTTGCTCATACCCTTGTCCTTATTATACGTTATATTGTGTGCTTGCTTGAGGACAAGCAAAGGTTTAGCTTGGGGGAGTTTGATAAGTCCATTTTATATATACTTTAACCCCCTATTTTAACTCGGTTTATTTGATTATCGCACTTCTATTAATGTGTTTGTGAGCTAATTTCGTGTTCTAGGTGATTTTGCTTGTATTCATTGCATTTTATAGGAAATAGAGCACTTGGTAGCTTTTTCCCGTCAAATTAGCATTCACCCAGGTTCACGAGGCTAATGAGAGCAAATCTTGACTGCCATGCAAATGTGTTTCAGGAAGCATGGGGGCATTTTGGGAAGAAATTGGAAAAGTCGAGCAAGAGAAAACCAATCTTAGTTGGTGGATATGTAAAGAAATGAAGTCCAAGTAAAAGCCCAAGCCATATGCATGCATTGGATGCCTAAGATGCCTTAGACGGACTCTTAAACACAATAGCATAGGATTCCGCATCACCATAAAGCAAGGAGTTAAGACGGAATTAAGACAAATTCATAAAAAGCCACGACCGCGATCGGGGTGCCCCTATTCTACCCCATTTACGTTACTCCCTTTGGTTCTATATAAAGGGTGTTGTATCCACACAATTCCACACACTTTTCCATACGCTTTAGTCTTAATTTTAAGAATAAAATGTAGTTTAGATTAGATTTTCAGTAAGTATTCCTTTAGTTGTTACAAACATTTCTTTAAGCATTTCAATTTGTTTTATCTTGTTCTTCATTTCCAAGTTCATTTCCTTGATTGAGGTAATTCTATTTCTTGTATTGTTTTATTATTTTCTTTGTCATTTCCATTATTAGTTAGTTATCATGTTTACTTTATCATTTGTCATTAGTTTAGTTTACATTATGCAAGAGTAGTTTACTTTGTCTAGGGAATAAAGGAAGTCATGCACAAATAGTTTTTGCAATTGTTGAATTAGGATGTATAGTAATCGATTAAAAGTTTCTATTACATTTTTGCTTTGTTTTGTTAATCTTCAATAAATGATCACTATCTTAGATTAAATTTGTTAATTCACTTTTATATGTCGAGAGGCACGAAATTGAATTAGACTAAGCATGTTTTAGTGGACGACCTAGTCATAACGAGAGTTCACTAGGACCCGATCTATGGTTGGCAATAAGGCCGAGAGGTGGTTGTCTTTAAGCCTAAACAATTAACGATATTCTCAACTCTTACGTTTAATTTGAGCATTTACATAATTTGCATGTGTGACCCGACCTCCCTAAACTCTTCCTTTATTGTTATTGTTTACAAGCCCAATCATCTAATCAATCGATAACCGACCTAGATAGAATTCACCCCATAACAACTTATATAGCAACTCCCGTCTCCTTGTGTTCGACCCCTATTACTACATTCATTTATGTCTAGGGTATTTATCTTTGATTAGGTTGTGACATCTTATCACCTGTCGACCATCGGGTAATCCCACGAGTGACGGGTTTGTTGTCCAAGTATTTTTGAGACATTCTCGCCTTCTCTTCATGTGGTGAAATGCTCTGCTATCAATTAACCATTCTCTCGCAATACTCACATTCATACCTGTAAGTTTGTCATTACCATCGGGACTAGCCCCCAAGAGACTACAAATCCATTCTATCTCTTCGCTGATGAATGGCAGATATTGTGCGGATGTATTACTTTCTTTCGAGCTCGACGAATTTCCTACTGCATTCGCCTGGTACTGTCCACGTCCTCCAGTACTTCTTCTGCTGCGACCTCATCCATTTCTTCATCGATGGCCACGTCCTCTTTCTCTGCCTTTCTTGACTTCGTATCCATGTTTTTCGTAACAATCTTCTTCAGTGTGGTAGTATTTATCACAGTGAGTGCATTGAGGTGGTCCTTCTTCCTCCTCCGTTTCTTGTTTGGAAAAAGTTCATCTGCCTCTTCCTTCACTATACAATTGTGTCGCCATGGCTGCCTCGTTCTTTTCTTCCTTATTCTTCGTTATGTTGGAGTATCGTTCTTCCCTCAAGATCAGGGCATAGGCACGAGTAAGAGTGGTAATTGGTTCCTCCATCAATAGATTTATACGGACATGACCGTATAAAGTCGTATCCAATCCCATCAAGAATTGATGAACTTTCTCCTCTTCTCGCTCCTTAGCTATCGAGGCTGTCGCGCCACAACTACACTTGTGAATCTTGTTATAATTTGCAAGTTCGCCCCAAATGGTTTTTAGTCGAGTGTAATACTCTACTACGGTCTCTTGTCCTTGTTTGCATTCATTGAGTTCTCCTTTTAGTTGGTGAACTCTTGGGGTATTTCTGGCTGAATACAAATCCCTCAATTCCTCCTAAACTTCTGCAACCGTTACATTGAAATCGATACTCAGATGCAGTTTTGGGTCAATCATGTTTCGTAGCCACGCTTTCACCATGGCATTACATTGTCGCCAAGCCACTGCTTCAAGACTGTCGTCTCTATCGATATCTGACGGCTTTTTAACCTTTTCTTCAACGAAAGACAATTTATTCTTCACATTAAGACCATTCCTAACGGCATCTGCCCACAATTCATAATTGTCACCATTAAAGGTGATCTGTGTCAGTGTCAAATTAGGATTGTCGGATGGATGAAGATAAAGAGGCGAATTCATGGGAATGGTATTGAGTTTAGTGTCTTTGCCTTTGCCATTGTCAACTGACATTGTATTTTTATTTTTATTTTCTTTTATGTGAACTGGCTCACGATACCATGTAAACGATGTGAAACCAGAGAATGATGAAGAGATATTTCTTATTGACTTTAGCATACAACCCAACATACATATATACATGAAAGAAGATCTTATCATATCTTTAACTAAGGAAACAAACTCCTACAAATAAGGTTAAACAATATACATATCCTAATTGTTATTATATGTCGATATCATTACTAGAATTACAATATTTACTATATCGAATAATATCTTCCGATATTATTCTCATAGTTACCTTCTCGATCAAATCCGATGGCAGAGAGTTAGCAAACATAGCATAATTAAGAGTATGAATACCCGGATTTCAGCCACTGAACGCGGCAAAAGCGACTGCGCTTGAATTTCCCGAGTTGATTTGAAAATGAATAAGCCCTTCTGGGAGAACCATGATATCACCCTTGTTAAGCTAAGGGTCTTATAGTACCCCACATTAGCCGACGATATAAAACCAACTATAATCGTCTCTTCAATAACGATAAAGATTTCATGGCCGTGAGGGTGGGTGTGCAAAGTGCAATGGCACTACCCCATCAACGGCCAAGTCTAGTCTCGCCATGGAGATTCCCAGCCCTGAACGGGCTGGGAATTGTGCATCAAAAGCTTTTGTAACAACCGCTTTGATCGATGATGCTTTTAGTACCACCGGGAATGCCTAAGCCTGAGTAAACGAAGTCATCGACAGTGACTTTCGTTGGACTCTTGCATGGATTACCCTGATGGTGTGTTGGACAGGGTTATGTCAACGACACAGAAATCAGACACACTGGCGTTGGAGAGGACGATGAAGATAGGAAGCATCATCTTAGAAATGAGGGAGTAGTAAAATTGATTATACTCAAGTGTTTGCTATGTGTTTTGATGCGTACCCATTTCATACATTTATTATGTTCATTTGCACGCATTTCAAGGCTGTTTTGAGTAGCGTAAGCTACTATTCTCCCAATAATTTGCTACTTTGTGTTGTTTCGTATTTACTGCAGATTTGAACCCGAAGGAGTATAAACGAGCCAAAACCCATCCCTGAAGTCGCATTATGGATACTAGTGAAGCTGAGCTCGAAAATCACGTTGGAGTGCATGAAGACGTGAGGAAGCGTGCTAGAGTAAGGGATAGTCGTCGTTGTTTCCGAGAAAAGTCGATCAACAACTGCTGATGGTTGATCAACTGGCTGCGTTTGAAGAAAAAGTTGATCGACAGCCTATGATGGTCGATCGACTAGTTTGCTTAGAGGAAAAGTCGATCGACAGCTTTATTTCGTCGATCGACTGTTTTGCTTATCAGGCCGTGTTGATTTAATTTGTTAATTCGGCCCATTAGTTGTTTAATTAATAAATCTCAGCTGTCTCTATATAAAGACAAACTGAGAACAATTTTAGGTCATCTTTACTTTCGCTAAAAAACACTGTTACACGTTATTTTGCTCTAGTATTTTTCGGTTTGCAAACTTTGTAATTTCCTTCCTTATTCCGCTAGTTAATTAACTTTCGTTCTTCAAGTTCTTATTTGTTTTAATCTTTTTGTTCTTCTTTATTAGTTGCGATTTTATGCTAGATCGTTATTTATATTTTGTCATCATGTTTAATTCAAACTTTTTTATTATTATTGCTAAGTTTATCATTACAATTATGTGTAGCTAATTTCTTTATGTTGGGATTTAGGGGATTCATGGTTATGTGACGGTATTTAATTTAGACATTAGATCTGGTGTAATTGTCATGTTTGAATTGTTAATCATAGCATTAAATCTTAATTGATTAGTTGAATGCATGCGACTAGTTACTTAATCTGGTTTCGACCTAGATCGAGAGATTGGAGAGGGTGAGACCTGCAACGAACAATAGAATACCCTAATAAGATCGAAAGCATATTAGAAGCATTCTAGGGCGAATAGTGGACCGAGAAGACCTTTCCATTACCCTTCAGACCGTGATTATGCTGATCTTTGACCCTTACTTTTGACCGTTGTTAGACCATGGTGAACCGACAATCCTAGCTATCTCCCCTTATATTTTTAGGCTCGTTTAATACTCTCCATTTCTCTGCTTTTCACTATTTTAGTATAGTAAACAAACCAATCAAAACCCCATATTTTTTACTTAGACAGACTCATAATTAGTAGATAGAACACGTTTGTCTCCTTGTGGATTTTAGTTTAGGCCGGTTAATTTATTTTTGATAGGTGTGCGATTTAGCCTGTCATGTTTTATATAACAAGAATATTTGACAAGTCTCTTCAACAATGACTTGAATTAGGTGCTAGCACTTGCACATTCATATGTTCTCCTGGGCAGTACTAATACCAAACTAAGGTTTTGATTTCGTTCTATAACGTGCCTAGGCTTTCATCAATTTTGTGCGAAATTGAAGCAGGAACGAACGTAGAAATAAAATTGTGGAATAGCAATTTTTGTCTTATTATTTTATACTTATGTTAAGGTTCTTATTTAAAAATTCTGGATTAACAAAACTCGATAATCTTATCTCAGTCATTTTTTAAAAATTTGGAATAATAGCAAATGTTATCCATCACTACTAGTACGGTCCCTACTGAATTGAAGTGTTAGTTAACAATTTAGACCATTTTAGAGAAATTGAGCATTAGACATTGAGAGATATGTCGGATTATTAGTTTCGTCATTAAAATGTGTTAGACAAATATTATTAGTCAAAGATTATGTAAATATATTGTTAATATTTGTTCCTCATATAACTCCTTAAATTAAGCTAGGATCTCCCTAATTATAGGATAGAATACTAACCTCCTTATTTGTAATTATACTATATATTGGAATGAGAATATCATCCCAAATCAAGGGATTACATCATTCAACATGGTATCAGAATCCTAGGAGTTGTTTCGATTTCTCCTCGGTCCTGCGCCTTCATCTTCTCCGGCAAACCTTTCGAGATTGCTGCAATTTTTTTCTTTTTTTCCTTTCCCACCATGACAAACGATGGTATTCCCTCATCTTCCTCTAAACCCAGCCTGCACCCCGTCTTCACTGTCTCCAATATCCAACATAAAATTCGTGTTCTCGACGGCACGAAAGTGACATATGCTTCATGGGTTCGCTTGTTCAAACTTCATGCCCGTGGATACAAGGTGTTGTCTCACATCGACGGCACACCCGCTCCCGCAGACACTGACGCCTCTTATGATGCGTGGTGTGAAGTTGATGCACATGTCTTGCAGTGGATATACGGTACTCTGAGTGACGAATTGCTTCCCCGTGTTCTTGAAGACGAATCGACCGCTCGTCAAGCCTGGTTAAGGGTCGAAAATATCTTCAACAACAATAAAGGATCCCGTGCTGCTGCGCTTGAGAACGAATTTAATACTCTTCGTCTCGAGCACATGCCCTCGTTGGACGCTTACTGTCAACGCCTCCGCGAGCTTGCTGGGATGCTCAAAGATGTCGACGCCGCTGTCTCCGACCGCCGCCTTGTCATTCAACTGGTACGTGGCCTCCCAGGTGAATACGACACTGTCGCTTCTTTTATAAATCAAACTACTCCTAATTTCGAAACTGCTCGTAGCATGCTCGAATTAGAATTGCATCGTAAATCCGGTCGCGAGGAACCTGCTACTGCCCTCGCTGCCCCTAATGCCTCTGTTGTTGAACCGTGGACTGACACAACCCCTAAGGCCACCCCCTCTGGTCCTCCACGACACCATACCAACAACAATAGTAATAATAATACCCGCAACTCCCGTCGTCCTAATAACAACATACTTCCAACATCCACTCTCCAAAACCGCACTCCCACTTCCGTCCTCTATCTTAAAAATCCCTCCTACGATCATCTCCGTGTCTTCGGATGCGCTTGCTATCCTAATATGTCCTCCACTCGTCCTCATAAACTTGCCCCTCGGTCTTTAAAGTGTGTCTTTCTAGGATATCCTCCGAGTCAACGTGGCTATCGATGTCTTGATTTGTCCACTGGTCGTGTCTATGTGTCTCGCCATGTCACGTTCGATGAGACTGTTTTTCCATTCACAGAATCGACCACTGTCAACTCAAACACTTACTCTTTCCTTGACTCACCCCCTGACTCCCCTAATCCTCTTATTTATGAGTCCATTGCCTCCCACCAACCTCAAGCCCCACCAGCTACAATCCCTTCACCCGCCACTACCCCACCAACTACACCACCTCGTACACCACCTGCTTCACCCGCCTCCACACCCACGACATCCCCAGCCTCACACCCCTCGACATCCCCTGCCTCTACACCCACGACATCCCCTGACTCCTCTCCTCTATTACCTTCAGCTTCCGCCTCTCCCACACCAACCCCACAATCCACCCCACCACCACCACCTCCTCCGCCTCCACCCCTTCCCACACACCAAATGACCACCCGCGCCCAAAATGGTATTTTTAAACCCAAAAATCCCGATGCCTACCTTGCCTCCTCCACGTTATCTCCCTTACCCAAATCCCCACAACTTGCCTTGAAAGACCCGAACTGGAATCGTGCCATGCAGGACGAATTTTCCGCATTAAGGGACAATCATACTTGGGACTTGGTCCCACGCCCAACTGATGCCTCTATTATCCGATGTATGTGGTTGTTTCGTCATAAATTTCATGCCGATGGCTCCTTACAACGCTACAAAGCCCGTCTTGTCGTTAACGGTAAGACTCAACAAGTTGGAGTGGACTGTGACGAAACTTTTAGTCCCGTTGTTAAGCCTACCACTATTCGGACTGTACTTAGCCTTGCCGTCTCCCGGTCTTGGAACATCCATCAATTGGACGTTAAAAATGCCTTTTTACATGGTAACTTGGAAGAGACGGTCTATATGCATCAACCACCGGGCTTTGTTGACCCATCTGCCCCACATCATGTGTGCAAACTCCGTAAGTCACTTTATGGCCTTAAACAAGCCCCCCGCGCTTGGTACCATCGGTTTGCCACTTTCATTCTCTCCAAGGGTTTTACAAGCAGTAAGTGCGATACTTCTTTGTTTATTTTTAAATCACCTACTGCCACGGCCTATTTGCTTCTCTACGTTGACGATATCGTTATCACAGCCTCTACTCCGACACTCTTACAGTCCATTATTGCTCAACTATCCCAAGAATTCGCAATGACGGACCTTGGTCCTTTACATCATTTTTTGGGTATCTCTGTCACGCGTAAGAGTAACGGTCTGTTTTTATCACAACGTCAATATGCTCAGGAGATAATTAAACGAGCCAAAATGAGCTCGTGCAAGCCGTGTCATACCCCTGTTGAAACCGGTTCAAAATTAAGTGCTAATGACGGTCCTAAATTTGACGACCCTGTTCTCTACCGCAGCTTAGCTGGTGCATTACAATACTTAACAATTACCCGACCCGATATTGCCTATGGGGTACAACAGGTGTGTTTGTTCATGCATGATCCTTGTGTTTCTCATTTTCATTTTTTGAAGAGGATTATACGGTATCTACATGGTACACTTGATCATGGTTTAAATATTCGCCCCTCTCGTTCTTGTGCTCTCACGGCCTACTCCGATGCCGATTGGGGCGGTTGTCCTGATTCCCGACGCTCTACGTCTGGATACTGCGTTTTCTTAGGTGACAATTTGGTCTCATGGTCTGCTAAAAGACAAGCCACCGTATCACGGTCTAGTGCAGAGGCCGAATACCGGGGCGTTGCAAATGCCGTTGCCGAAACAAGTTGGCTCCGCAATTTATTACTTGAACTACACGTACCATTGAAGCGCTCCACACTTGTTTTCTGTGACAATGTCTCAGCTGTCTATTTATCCGGCAACCCGGTCCAACATCAGCGAACCAAACATGTTGAGCTTGATATCCATTTTGTTCGCGACAAAGTCAAGCTTGGTGAAGTTCGGGTTCTACATGTGCCTTCCGAGTACCAATATGCCGACATTTTCACCAAGGGTCTCCCTCGCCATCTCTTCACTCGATTTCGGTCCAGTTTGAGCGTTTGGTCACCTACCGCTCCAACTGCGGGGGAGTGTTAGACAAATATTATTAGTCAAAGATTATGTAAATATATTGTTAATATTTGTTCCTCATATAACTCCTTAAATTAAGCTAGGATCTCCCTAATTATAGGATAGAATACTAACCTCCTTATTTGTAATTATACTATATATTGGAATGAGAATATCATCCCAAATCAAGGGATTACATCATTCAACAAAATGTTATGCTAGAAGGGAATTGATGAGTCAAGTAATATAATGGACGCATCAGTTAGGAGGCTGAAAATTTGGGGAACAGAAAAGGTTGTTAGGGGTAGAGGGAGATCAAAACATTATCTGATGGATTCTTACTCTACCAAGTGTACTATTAAACAAAAACCAGCAAAGGGATTGAAATACGGGATGAGTTCAAAAGAAATACTATTGGATGTCGAGGTTAGTATGAAGCGTTACGAGGAAGTAACGTTCTTTCAAGGACGGAGAGTGAAATATAACAACCCAAACTTTTGGTAAATCATTCATATCTTAAAGACACCAAGAAAACAAATACAAACGCAATTATATTAAAATTGACCGGACAATATAAGAATTCTGGCTACGATATTATGATGCCAGGGTAGTTTAAAACTTCGACACGATGAAATGTGTACTAACATATGAAGTACTTCATTTATTCATAACTGACCCATATGACTCGACTACATCAAATGAAAATGTGACTTAAGGTGTACTAAAACATTTTATTCAACATTTCACAGATAACACATAATCGATCAATCGATCAATATTTAAGATAGATGATCCAGTTGAATTTATAGCTTTTTCAGCTAAATCTTTCCACTCCATTACTTTGTTTTTCAGTTCCGTACCCCTTTTAGTCTCCAACACTTCTCTAATTCGCTTCTCAACTTCATCTCTACAAACATTTATGCTCAACTCCAATCCAATACCACCTTTATCACAACACCACCACGAAATTGGCTGGTGATCTCCCTTATACGGCCAACAAATAGTCGGCACTCCACTCATAATTGTCTCATGAGTCGAGTTCCACCCACCCTGCATTAGAAAAACCGTCGTTGCTGGATGATTAAGTACTTTCTCCTGAGGACACCAACCTACAATCAACCCTCTACCTTTAATCTCATTTTCAAACTCAACAGGTAGAATAGCAGAGTCCCCGATAACAAGATCGGGCCTAATAGCCCATAGAAATGGGTGTTTACTGTTGGCAAGCCCCCACGCGAACTCAATCAGTTGTTCGCTCGTCATTACTGTTACAGTTCCAAAACTTGCGTATACGACTGAGTTAGGCTTTTGCGAATCTAACCATTGGAGACATTCTGGTTCTTCCTTCCAGAATGTAGACCCAAACTTACTTGTTTCTGATAACTTGTTCGAAACAGCATTCAATGGACCGACTGTGTATATAGGACCGGCCATTATCGTATAAAGGTCTTCGACTACTTGATGATCCATGGCCTCAAAAGTGTTGAAAATGATTGGTCGCGAACTGCACCTTGCAATCAGACGTCTCATAAAACCAAACACAGGATTGTTTTTGTCCTGTGTTCTTATGTGGCTTGGTAGATTTTTTAGTCGCACGCCTTTGATGCTTGCTGGTACTGGTTCTAATTCCGCATCTAAACACCCATTTGTCATGTAGTCACGATCTGCCAAGATAAAGTTAAATAAATCTCAAATCAACAAGGTTCTTAACTTCATATCGACTAGGTTTGGTGCCCGGCTACGCCCGGGCTACCTTTATTTAACATTTAAATTTTATTTTCTATGAAATATGATTTCTCTAAATTTGGTTAACACATACATTTATAATTTAGATATTAAAATTATGATGAGAGGTAAAATTAATCAACAAATTATGAGAAACGTTCACCTCTCTCGCTGTTAATATTATTACTTTCAATACATCCCCTGTTAATACTATTACGTTCACTACTTCTTCGGTTACTGTTGTTTGTTTTACTATTCGTGCTATTTTTACGGTTAACCCGTTAGTTTTGTCAAGGTCGTATATTTAAATAAATTAATATTTTCTTAAAATCGAATTGTTAGTTAATTTTTCATACTCTTTCCGTTGTTCTTACTGTTACTTTCATTAAATGTGTTGTGACTACTATTACTTTCACTTCTCCTGCCGTCATTATTTTTTCTATCAATACTCCCGCATTTATTATTGTTAATTTCACTACTCTCGTTGCTGCTAGTATGACTTTCACTACTCCCGTTGCTATATATTATTGTTGCTTTTACTACTCACATGGAAGGTTACTATCATAATAGTTGATTATCTAGTTGTATTAGAATTATATATATTTAAATAAATCTGAAATATTAAATTAGAATATTATTTAAAAGCAATCATTATTATTTACTAATTAAATTACAAATCTAATGAATTATGGAATATTATATTTTTTGAAAATCTGAATTGATTTACTTACCTTTAAATAGTTTCCAAAATATAACATATGCTTATATTATATTTATGTATGTTAAATAATTAACATATTTATATACTAATTAATACCATAAGTGGGACCCATTTATTTAAGGAAACTCGGCATATTCTAATATTCTCTAAATTTATACTTTTAACCAAAACTATATAATATTTACATTGAAGTCCCTTGTTCAGGTCCATCACACGGCGCTAGCAATTTAAAACTATATAGTATAATTAATGTGTATAGATTTATTTAATTACATGGAAGTCCCTTGGTTTCTGGAATTAATATATAGTATTGATTGATTACTTCATCCATGGTCGTTTATTTACATGTTTCGTTTTAAGGTGTGTCATTGTGATAAAAGAAAGGCGAAAAGGTAAAGAAATTATCGGAATTGAGAGTTGAGACCCACTTTTAAATCAAACCCGGGCCACTGATGGATTTTTCTTCAACTGCAAAGACGCTCAGATTGGGCCCAACCCAAATAACAGGTAAAAAAAGTCCCGCCCAGCTCACCTATAGCAGCCCAGTTAATAATCTATCATATCTGGTCTTTTGCCATGGGCTCTCTTACCGCCTTAAATTGAATACGGAGTATAAGATGAAAAGAATATACTGTAATCCCCCCTACTACTAAGAGAATAAAAATTCTCAAAAGTTTTCCCTCCGAACTCCACCTACTTATATAAGGAAAGAAATAAAAATTTTCCATTAAACTATAATTTTTTTCTTAAAGCATGACTTTTTTTATTAAATTCTAAATTATAATTATATAATGTTTTAATCAAAATAAAATAAAAGAAGTATAAAATTATAAAATAGAAAATCGTTAATTTTTCTTCGAAATGACTTAATGCATACTTAAACTGTATAAAACAATAAAATAATATTATTAGTTACGTGAAAAAAACTCATTAAGATAATTTAAGCAAAGTTATAAAATCATTTTTATGTTAAAAAAAAATCATGACATACTACTTTTTTTTTTCTCATATTAAAATACAATTAGGTGAAATATAAAAATTTGAAGGTATAAAATTTGGAATGAATCTTCCTATATACTAAGGGGGCGTTTGGTTAGAGAAAGGGAAAGGGAAAATAAATTAGAGAGGGTAAGAAGGGGAAAGGTAAGTGATTACCTAAAACTTAACTAGTTGTTTGGTTACATCAAGAAAATGAAGTGTGGTGGGTTGTGGTTTGTTTTGGTGTACGAGTGGTGGTTTAGGTGGTGGTGGTGGCGGTGGCGTGGTGGTGGCTGTGGGGTGGCTGTGGTGGCAGTGATGATGGTGGTGGCGTCATGGTGGTTATGGAGGTGGTGGTAGTGGGGTGGTGGTTTATGTGGGGTGGCTGTGGCGGTGATTTTTGGTGGTGGTTTAGGTAGGGGGTGGTGGTGGCGGTGGCGTCATGGTGGTGGTGGTAGTAGTGGGGTGACTATGGTGGTTGTGATGATGGTGGTGGCGTCATGGTGGTTGTGGCGGTGGTGTTGTGGTGGTGGTTTATGTAGGGTGGCTGTGGCGGTGGTTTTGGTGGTGGTGGTGGTGGTGGCAGCGACGATGGCGTCTTGATGGTGACAGGTGTGGTGGGAGTCGTAAGTGTGGTGGTAGATAAATAAGGTGGTTGAAGGGTAACAAGGGTATTGAAATCTCATACCTTGGGGGTGGGGTAAGGAATTAGATAGATTGAGAGGTAAGGAAGGGAATTGCATTCTCTTTGTTTGTGTCAAACAAACACCAACAAAGGAAATCAATAACTTTGTTTCTCTTTCCCTTTCTTATAGACCTCCAACCAAACGCCCCCTAAGAGAATAAAATTCTCCAAAATTTTCCTCCAAAAGGTATCAAGCTAAATAAGAAAACAAAAATATTTCTTTCTTTAAATTATTATCATTTCATCAAAATATAACCTTTTAATCAAATAATAGTATTTTCTTTGAAAATCTAAATTATAATATTTTAATTAAAGAAGATAAATTCACTATAATTTTATAAACTGTAAATTTCTAAATTTTTATTATGTATTATTACATATGAGAGAATGACTTGACACATTTTGTATAAAATAAAATATTAAACTGATATAATTAGCTTCATCACAAAAAAATAAAAAATCATTAACATAATTTGAGAAAATTTATTATTTGTAATCATTAGTTGTATGTTAAAGAAAAAAAAATCATTAAACATATTTTATAACTTTACTAAATTCTCTTGATTAACTCATAGTTCATTTTTTTCTCATATCGAAATACGATGAGGTATATGAAAAATATGAAAAATTAATAATGTATCAATTTAAAATATTTAAATAATAACTAAAAACAAAACCTCTATATATACCGCAAATGTGAGGGATTTACACTATTAAATACCAATAATATAATTGTTACATTCTCTAATATTCATATCTAAAACACCGCGCATTTGCGCGGGATCTATACTAGTTACTTAACATATGATTTAATATTTTTGTTTATATAGTGATGTACATCCATTTACCGAAGAAATTTTTATAGATAATTTTCTACGAAATATACCTTATAAAATCAATAAGGAAAAAAAAGGGTATCATAAAATGTCTTGTTTTTTTATTTATGTTATTTTTAAAAGATAATAAAATTAATTGAGGAAAAGTGGCAAATAAATGTTGATTACACTTAATTGTACATTAAACAAAACACATGGGGCTAATTTGCACCTAATGAAATTTATAGCAGTAAGTCTTGCTTAAGACGAAAAATCCGTGTTAAATATAAAAACGGGTCAAATACTATCACATGGTCTTAATAAAGTAAAAAATTTAGGCATTTTCTAAGAACTCGGCATCTGATTTGGTATGTACTTGACCCACCATCTTAAGATTTAAGATGGTTACCTCCATTTTAAACAAGAATTTGTAAATTTACGGATCTCAATTACACATAAAAGGTAAACTGGGACAAAATTGCTAATTTACCCGATACGAAATTGTTAGAGTACAAACCCTTGTCTCACATCGGTAGTGTAAGGGTGGAAGATCATCTTTATAAGTGTCCAGAATATAATAGTACGAAGCCTTTTGGGAAGAAGCCAAAGAGTAGACCTGGCAAAATCTGACCCAATCCGAAAAGGTTGGCCGAGACCCGAAATAGACTCGAACTGCCGCACCCGAATGACACCCGAAGCCCGAATTGACCCGACCCAACCCGAAAATAACCCGAGTTTTCATGGACCCGTAATAGACCCGAACCTAAGTGACCCGACCCGAAATCACTCCACCCGAAAATGACCCGACGAAATATAACTTTATTGGACCGAAAAGACTGGAAATGCCTTTTTCTCTCTTAATCATTGATCCGAAAATTACCCAAAACAGACCCGGCCAACAAACCCGAAACAAACGCGCAACCCGAAATGACCCGACCCGAACTAACCCGAAAATTTGAGAAACCTGAAATTACCCAACCTGAATTGGCCCGACCCGAACTTGACCCGTTGACCCGACTTACCAGGTTTACCCAATGGATAGTGGACACCGGTGCTGCAGAGGCCCACCACGAGATATTCGCGCTTCCGTATATCAGAAACTTATATGATTTGAATTGGAAGTTTGAAGAAACCCAATAAGTTTGACATATGAGTGTTGTCCAACATTGATAAAAGAGGAGAGAGTTTACAACTTAGGCGCTCCATTCAACGCTACTCTACCACTTTTCATTTTCTACACTATTCACAAAATCACAGGTGAACATTCATTTTCGATTTTCTCTCAATATATAAGTGAAAATATATTCATGTGTGATCTTATTTGATTCGTCTTTACAAGTAATATTAAAATTATTTAATTTTAATAATTTTTGCAAATACAAAGGTAACGATATTTACCGCGTATATGATAAACGTAAAAAAATAAAGTGGTATAGTGAAGTTAAATGTAGGAAGTACGAAGTACTTTCTCCATTCAAGTCCACTCTACCAATTTGCCTTTTGTACACTATTTACAAATGATCATTTAATTGTAATTTTCTCTCAATATATAACTGAAAATATATTCATATGGGATCATGTTTGATTCATCTTTACGAGTACATTAAAAATATATAACTTTTATAATTTTTACAAATACGTAATTAATGATATTTACTGCGTAAAATACGCGTTAGCAAACGTGAAAAAACAAAGTGAAAGAGTGGAGTTGAATGAAAGAAGGATAAGTTAAAAGGAGACGGGCTACTACGTTGAACGTAGGGGTGTCATAGGACACCGAAAAAGCTGAAAATAATTGTTTGAAATTTACTTTCTTTTGAGATAAGACAAAAGGTTGATGGGACACCACTAAAAGTAAAGACCCTTGTCTCCACTATGGGTAAGATTTGCAAATAAAAATCCCAAAATCAGGCTGATGGGACACCACTAAAAGTAAAGACCCTTGTCTCCACTATGGGTAAGATTTGCAAATAAAAATCACAAAATCTCATTATATAATACCATATTTCTAATAGGACAAACAACAAGTGGGATGGTGGAGACAAAAATGTCACCACTTTCAAGTTATTTGACCCGTCTTTAGTTATAGACGGATATATCCGTCTATAGTAAGACTAGCTGAATAAAAATACCAAACTCAGCTAATGAGTAAAGTATCCTCTCTTCAAGGAAAAAAAAAAGAGGTTCATTACTTCTAAATGTTCCGGATTAAATTTGCGCTTTATTGGATGATTGTAGATTTATTTAGAAATAAAAAGATAAACGAAGGGGAATGAAATATATAATATAGTATTGTTTTGTAAAAGGAAACGGAAAGAAAAAAAATAGAGAAGGTCCATTACTCTATTTCCATCTAGTACTCTACATGGAAATTTGTGTTAGCCTTATTAGAGAAAAGGATTAAGTAGGTCTTTCATAAGACGGACTCCCTTATATTAATGAAATTAACTTTTTGGCAATTTCAATGCAATATGTTTTGCTGATACGTATGATACTTAATTTGTCTTAAGATTAAGATGGGATGTGTTCGTGTTAAATTAGAATATACCCCCTCCTATTTTAAATAACTTTCTCCATTCAAGGGGGCACAAGAATTAGGAAAGGGGTATTATATGGTAAAGTATTTGTGTGGGGGTAGGAAATTGGAGAGAGGAAAGGTATTGTGTGATTAAAATAAGTATTGTTATGAGATAAGATGATTAAAATAAATATTGTTGTGGGGAAAGTGATTAAAATAAGATAAAGTATGAGTATTGTGGGGTATTGTTGTGTGGTGGGGTGATTAAAATAAGTATAAAAGTTTGCTAAATAAGAAAATATGGAAAATATTGTGAATAGACGAAAAAAGAAATAGGGAGAGTTATTTAGAATAGAAGGAAGTAATATAAAAACACTCACATCTGTTGTCCTTAGTTTTAATAAATCTCTCTTAACATGTTAATATTCATCCTAAGATAAAAGTGGATTAATAAGCTTCTGGTGTATATAGGACAAACATTTTATTAGTCTATACTCTATAGACATTTTTCTTTTGTCTAGTGTTTTACTCAGCCTATCTTAAATTTTGGACGGATATTATTGTTTTAAACACGAATTTGTGATTTTCCTCATAAATCCACGCACGTATAGGCAAGCAACTCGTTATTGTTTTTCATTTTATCTTGTACGAATTTGTGATTTTACCATAGGCAAGCAACTCGTCATTCATTTTATCAATCATTCTACCTTAAGGAACCAACTAATTTAGGAGGCAAAAAACGATTTTTGGGGCATGTTAAAAATATCAAAATGGAAAGAATTAAATGATACATATGTTAGAAAAATCGAATAAATAAACAATAGGTCTTGCTATAGATGGCTGGGGCGAATAGACGGGTAAAGACCTTTAATAAAATGGGTAGGGCGGACAAGGTGGGGGCACCCTATGTGCTTCCCACTTTATGGCAAATGGGTATTTTGTGAGGGAAAATGATATCCGTATAGACGGATAGTGTCCGTCTATAATGAGAATTTGTGATAAATAAAAACGAGAGGGAATGATAAACCTTTGAAAGGCAGGATACCCCTTTGAAGCAGAGGATCATACTGGGAAGCCGCAATAAAATTAAAAGGACTTGAAGGAGTAAAGTATACAAGATCACTGTCTGGTAGCTGCTGGGCAGCTTCAAGGGCGAACGGGATGAGCGCGTCCGAAATAATCAATGTTACCGGGGGCCAACCGGCAGAGGTTTCATTTTGCTTAAGCAACACATCAACGAAAGGTTCCAAACTGTCACGTTCTAGCGACAATAGAAGCGCCGGGATTGGGCGAGGAAGGTCGTTTTCCGATGGAGGAAGTCCATCAGGAAACGTCGCAAAACGAAACGTTGGAGTTTCGTCGAGGGAATTGGGGCCCATGAAATTGAGCAAACAACGGTGGCTGTGCTCGGTATGGAAGAAGGTGATGTGAAAGCCTTTGTAGTTGAGGAGTTTAGCTAGTTGTAGCATTGGTGTTATATGGCTTGGTGCTGGGAATGGCACGCATACTGCATGTAAATTCATCTTCTTGCCTTGTTTTTCTCCCATTTGTTTGATTTGTTCTCTCTTTTATAAAGTTGGGGCGTTTTGTGTCACTGATAGAGAATTACGTGCATAGACTGTGTGCTTACAATGTGCAAGATACATCTATTTATAACCTATGTATTACCAAAACGGACACGGACACGTGACACGTCATACCATAAAATTTAGGATACAGGCGAACATATTTAAATTTAATAAAATATATATTTTATAGTTATATAAACACAAAATCTCATTGAAGACGGCACGCCATTTCCTCTCACAAATGACCAAAATAGAGGAGAGAGGGAAGCACATGGGGTGCCCCCACCTTGTCCCTCCTATCCGTTTTGTGAGTGGCATTACCCGTCACTTACTCCGACCCGTCTTCAGCAAGACTAACTGTTATATAAATAATGTACGATTTTATTTTTATAAATGTATTTGATATTAAATTTAAATAATTGAAGGTAAAATTTGACTTAGAGTATAACGCATTCACATTTTCCACCCAAATACATCTTTTAATCAATCTATTTTTGTCTTTCGATATCTTATTCCTCGTTTACATGTATACGTCATGTTTAGCTAGGCGTGTGTCCGTCAAGTGTCGGTGTCGGATACGATGTCGAATATGGGATGGCTGGTTAGGAGGAGTGTCTGTGCTACCTAGTTTATAACTACTAGACTTGTCAAAAGGGTTGGGCGGGTTGGGTCGTGGGTCCGGTCATATGGGTTATGGTCGTCCCAGTCATTTGTTTGCCTATTCCATTTTAAGGTGTCTCGGTCGTGGGTCCGATCATATTCAAATAATGTTTCTAGTTTTTATATAAAAACTTTCACATTTCATTTGGCATAAACATACAGTTAAAAAAATTATGAAAATAATACTTCCTCCCATCCAGACCAAAGGTTACAGTTGCTTTATTACACTTGTCGAGGCACGTTTTGTAACGTGCATATCTTTAGTTACACATTATTAAAAATTATAAAAATTTGATATTCTTATAGCATTCATGACGATAAATCAAACAAGATCTCACATGACTATATTTTGTCTTATAGATTAAGAATAATATCAAAGATTCCCTACGACCATGAATAGTGCCAAAAAGCAACTGTAACCTTTGGTCTGGATGGGAGGGAGTATAATTAGATTCGTGGTAAAAAATAATATCATTAAAGTATAGATTTCATATCATTTGCACATATTAAAAATGATGTACTCCCTCCATTCAACTCCAAATGGTACTTATCACTTTTTCACGTTCGCCAACGTGAGTTTACTTTGTAAATATCTTTAGTTACACATTTGTAAAAATTATAAAAGTTTGATATTTCAAATGTACTCCTAAACACGAATGAAACAAGATCTCACATGAATATATTTTATCTTGTGTATTGGGAGGAAATGAGAAGATTCTTCTTACTTGTGAATAGTGTACAAAAAAGAAAACTACCATTTGGAGTTGAATGGAGGGAGTACTTTTTAGTACTCCCTCCATACCGGTGAATTATTATCTATTTTCTTTTTAAGGTGTATTAGTCATTTGTTATCTATTTCTACTTTGAGTAAGTATTTGACTAGTGGGTTAGTGTGTGCAAGTTGCTCATGTTTTCTTTATTTTATTGATTTATCTCACATATATATAATTTCCTTGGTTTTTGTGCAAAATGGAATAGATAACAATTCACTGCGGCGGAGGGAGTATGCTATATGTCCCACATTGAAAAATAATGTAGGTGTGGTGAATATAGTACGTATAAATAATAGAATTATCCCATATCGAAAGATTCACATATGGTGGGGTGATCTTTTATGATTATAAATAGGAGGCATCCTTGGAACTTAGGTTACAGCCGAAAATCTTGTGAGTTTCTTAAGTATCGTTATAGATAGCTCTTAAGAGTTTGTATTATTCTCTCCACAATATGATAAAAAAAAAGTGGAAATCTTTTAATTATTACTCCCTCCTATTCTATATTTTCTTCCTTATTTCCTAAAATGGATTATTTAGGTTTTCTTCCCCTTTCTTATTTTGGAAACTTTTACTATTATTTTATTCATCCCTCTCTCCTATCACCAAACTCCACTCAACTCTTTTACTCATATTTTATTACTTTTCTTAATGTTTTGACCTCACAATTCTTTATTTAACTCCTAATTATTCATCCCTCTCTCCTATCACCAAAGCCTAATCAACTCTTTTACTCATATTTTATTATTTTCCTTAATGTTTTGGCCGCACAATTCTTTATTTAACTCCTAATTATTCATCCATCTCTCCTATCACCAAACCCCACTCAACTCTTTTACTCTCCTTAATATTCGTGCCCACTAACAAAGGGAATAAAATATGGAATTGGAGGGAGTATAATATATATTTCTTATATTATATTTAAGTGATGTTTATAATTTATATTTAAAAAGTTATACATTTCATTCGACAAAAACTTATCGTATAAAAAATTATGAAAATTATATAATTAGATTTGTGGCAAAAATTATTCTATTATTAGAGTATATATTTCATATCATTTGCACATACTTTAATTATGATAATAAAAAATAGAAAAAAAACGTACAAAAATGATTAGACATAAGATGTAAACATTAATGCCTTATAACTTTTTTTTTAATTATAATACTCCCTCTGTTTTTTTATATATGACTTTCTCACATTTCGAGACACTCCCTTCTCTCTTAAATATCTCTTAAAATATAAGACTAAATATTATGATATGTATACTCATAGGAAAGAGTTTTTCGTAAGGAATTTAATGGTACCATTTTTATATTTTTTGAACAAATATATTTTTGTAAATATTAAAGTCAAAGGCTTACCTCGTAAATGCAAAACGTCATATATAAAAAAAATGGAGGGAGTAATAACTAAGTTAATCGCTCCATTGCAACACACTGACTTTCAACCTAGTTATAATTATAATGATAATAATAATAAATGTTAATTTTCTCGTTCCTAAGAGACTAGCTCTTTTTTGAGATGGTCTTTCACTCCTTCGATAATTATTTTCATTCACTAAATAAGGAAACTAATAATTATAATTTAATTCATCTATTATATTTTCATTAAAATTAATCTTTTTTATCATGTTATATTATTTTCACTAAACTCTAAACTATAATATTTTAATTAAAATAAAATAAAATTGATATAAAACAATAAATTACTAAATCTAGATATTAAGTTGACCTATACTCCTAAAAACAAAACTGTATATCGTTTTTATTAGTTTCGTGACAAAAAGATTGAAATAAAATATACATTGAAACTCAATAGTTTGCTATAAAAATATTGTCATTAAAATATATTTACTCATAACTCAATTAGCGCTGACAAATAATGACACGACACGAAAACACGACACGAACCCGACACGAAATTAACGGGTTTGGGTTGAGGCTCAATGACTCATTTATGTAAGTGGGTCGACACGAACACGACACGATATTTAATTGGGTCGGGTTTGGGTTGAGCTCTCTAAACACGAACCCGACACAAATGACCTGTTTAATAAATTAATCCTAATTTTTTTATCTTTCATCACATAAATATACTTAAAACTTTCCAAATATTGACATGACACGAAAACACGACCCGAACCCGACACGATATTAGTGGGTTAGGGTTGAGGCTTGATGACCCATTTATGTAAGTGGGTCGACACGAACACGACACGAGATTTAAACGGGTCGGGTTTGGGTTGAAGGGTTTGTGACCCGTTTACATGTGACACGAACACGAACCCGACACGACCCGATCTGTTTACCAGGTCTAGTTGGAGGGTTAAAAAACTATTATCAATGTAAGAATTGAATTCATGATCTCTAAGCTAATACTCCATCTCTTCGATTTAATTTAATACATTTGTTTAATATGTATAAAGTGTATTTTAATCTAATGTTTGGAATCAAATCGAACAGAGAGTATTAAATTCGAAAACCTGTAGGATATCATAGCAATTAGCAGGGAAGTTATGGGTTCTGGCGCATGCATAACAAACACTGCAATGCATGCACATGCAATGTTGAACTCATTGCCAAGTATCAACAATTTACGTAAGCTGCTACTTTGTTAATTGTTAAAGTTAAATTCAGGTTATTTATTTATCTTTTTCTATTTTTAGTGTCTAATTCAATTATTTATCTTTTTAATTGCAAATAATTTTGTTAATTGCTTCCTTCGTTCTGATTATTTGTCTATTTTTAGTTGAGTAAATTATCAATTACACCCACGTCAAATGCACATTTTTACATTTACTCCCACGTCAAATTTTTTTATTAAATTACACCCAAGTTAATAGCTCAGTTTACAAATTGCACCCAATATCGGAATCCGGCCACTTTTCCGTCAAAATTCAAATTTTCTGGGTAGAAAATTGATTTTAGGACATTTTTGCCCTTCCTTTCTTCTTCTTTTATGAAGCATACTTCTCATCATCTTGTTTTTTTCTCCTCATTCATTCTCTTCATTCTTCTATATCTTTCTCATTCTCTTCATTCTCATTCATTCTCATTCGATTAATGCCAAACAATTATAATTTTCGATTCGGTTCTTCCTAAGCGCATAATGTTGTTGATGTTGTATTGTTTGAGAGCAGTTTAGGCGATTTGTTGACGAAAATCCAGAAGACAAATGATCATAAACATTACAAATCTTGGTTAACACCATTAATCTTCCCTTTCCTCACCAAAACACCAAACCCAGATCGAACTAAACCATCTGGACATCTCATAAATAACATTGGTTTAACAATTAGACCAAACTTGTGAAATTTGTGTTAATCCATAATTAAAAAGTTGTCACCTTTTTTCTCCAATTAATAATGAAGAAGTTGCTATAAACACCAATGTTTGCCCAGAATTACTTAAAGCCCCAATTTACAATGGAGAAAAAAAAACTACAAAATTCATAAGGTAAATGAATAATTAGAATAATGATCGAAGGTTTAAAGGGGGGAAATGGAGGAAAATTAAGTGAAGCTTAATGTTGATGGAGATGAATTGAAGGGAGTAGAGGCGAGAAAGAGGAAGTTCTGGTAAATGGAGGATTGAGGAAGAATAGATGCGGGGGCAAATTCGTCATTTTATAAATTTTTCTACCTGAAAATGGCATTGGGTGCAATTTATAAACGGAGGTATTAATTTGGGTGTAATTTAAAAAAAAAAATTGACGTGGGAGTAAATGTAAAAATGTGCATTTGACGTGGGTGTAATTGATAATTTACTCTTTTTAGTTTTGATACAAATATTAAGGACATGAAATTACTCCCTTCGTTCTGATTATTTGTTTATCTTTACTTTTGACACAAATATTAAGGACATGAAAGGAACCACTTGTGGTTATGGTTATTGAATGAATGAACGACAAGTGAATCGTGATTATATGGATGGCCAAATCACCCATTAAAACTATGAACTAACTAACATAGTTAGTTAGTTAGTTACCAAGATAGGAGTTTGTTAGAAAGTTGTTACAAGGTTGTTAGGGTTGTTATTCCAACTAATGTAACTACTATATATAGATGTAACCTTACAATGTACAATTCACTATTTCAGAAATACAATCTCTCTTTATAAACTTTCTCTCACATTCTCTACAATACTTTTCCTCCATTTCTATACAGCTTAATAACTTCATAAGAAGATGAAGTTTCATATGGTATCAATCGTCATGGATTAATTGATCTTGGTTCATTCTTTTTCGCTTCCGCACATAATTTTCTTCTTCGTATTTTCCTTTCTTCATTAAATCTTCCATAAAAATTCTTCCAAACTTCATCATGCCTGATTCTTCTGATACTTCTGATCGTGCTTCTGAACAGTACTCACCTTTTGATGATCCGCTCTTTCTTACCCAGAATGATCAGCCCAATCTCAAGCTTACAGATGTTTTGTTCGATGGTACGAACTTTCTGCAATGGCAACGTGATGTTGTTCAAGCTCTACTATCCAAGAACAAGTCTGGATTCATCACAGGAGAGTGTTCAATGCCTGATAAAGCTGATAAAACTTACAATCAGTGGATCAGATGCGATCTTTTGGTTCTCAGGTGGATTCTTCACTCTATTTCTCAACCTCTTCGTGAAAACTTACAATATGTCAGATCCGCCAAGAATCTTTGGTCAGAAATTGTTGAGAGATATGGTCAATTGAATGTCTTGGAGCTTTATGAGTTGAAGAAAGATCTCATTAATGCTAAGCAAGATAACCAACCTCTGATAGATTACTACAGCAAGATGAAGAATTTATGGGAAAGTATTGATCAAATGGATCTTGTTCCTGTGTGTGTCTGTGGTGCAATGTCTGCCTGCACTTGTCAGCTCTTAAAGAAGATTTTGGACAAGGAAACTCATTCCAAACTAATTCAGTTGCTTATGGGATTGAACTCTAGCTATGAACAAGTGCAGACCACTGTCTTGTCTATGGATCCACTTCCTTCTATCAACAGGACACTTGGATTACTGCAGAAGATTGAGAAGCAGAAAGTCTTGAATGATTCTGCTAATGAATTGGCTGTTGAAACAGTTTCGTATGCATCTAAGAAACGTTTCAATAATTCTTCTTTTCAAGGTCAAGCTTCAAAGAAGTCTAAAGATTCAGCTACAAAGGATTCTACTGTTGGTGATGTTTGTGCACACTGTACTAAACCAGGACATTAAGGGTCATATCATTGAGCGTTGTTACAAATATAGGGCTTTCTTGGCTAAGCAGGGTAAAGCTAAGGTTCCTGATGGTGTTCCATCTGTCAACAATGCATCTTCCACTGCTCATCTTCAGGATGAAGAATATGTTGATATGACTCCTCTGGATTCTATAGTGCCTTTTAATCCTGCTCTGCACTATCCTGGTATGCCTGCTAATGTGTCCTCTGATATGGTACAAGGGATTATTAATTCAGTCATGCAACAAGTCTCTAAGGCTTATTCTGAGTCATCTCCTTTAAGCTCTTCAGTTAACTTTGCAGGTATGACTGTTAATCCTGTTTCTTTTAATGTTCAAGCTAATGCTCACATGCTAAGTAGTAATTCTTGGATTGTGGATACTGGTGCATCTGAGCACATTATATGTCATGAACATTTGTTACATAATATTAAGCTTTTGAATAGATCTATACATGTTGCTTTACCAGATGGAACACTAAAGACAGTGCATAAAACTGGTAGTGCATATTTTACAGATGCCATTGTTCTTCAAAATGTGTTGTACATACAGATTTTAGGCAAAATTTATGTCGTTGGTAAATTAGTATCTGCTACTGGATTAACTGTTTGTTTCTTGAAATATCAATGTTTGTTTCAGGACCCTTCAAATAAGTCAGTGATTGCTGTTGCCAAGAGAACTGGAAATTTGTATAGGATAGCATTAAATAAAGTAGATAAATTTTCTGTTCAGTCTGGATTGAATCCTACCAGAAATGTATCTACTGTATTCCTATCTTCTAAGTCTAGTTCAGATAATAAGAATTGTAATTTGGATTTAATTCATGCAAGGTTTGGGCATTCTTCTTTAGAAAAACTTCAGCATGTACCTTGTATTGATCTTAAAGGAATAAAAGCTATCTTTTGTGAAACTTGTTTGCTTGCTAAGCATCATGTCTTGCCTTTTAATAGAAGTTTATCACATGCAAAGAAATGTTTTGATTTAATTCATGTTGATGTATGGGGTCCTTATAGGATTCAGTCTAGTACAGGTGCTAGATCTTTTTTGACTATTCTTGATGATTACTCTAGGAATACTTGGGTGTTTTTGTTACATAATAAAACTCAAGTACCTAGTATTCGAAGGGTTCATTTCTTATGTAGAGACACAGTTTAATGCTAGTATCAAAATTATTAGATCAGATAATGGGACTGAAATTTTTCAGACTCAATGCAAAGATTATTTTCATTCTAAAGGTATAGTACATCAAAGAAGCATAGCAGGTAGGCCACAACAAAATGGCCGTGTTGAGAGGAAGCATAGACATCTTCTTGACACTGCTAGGGCATTAAAATTTCAATCTAACATGCCTATTAGATTTTGGGGTGATTTTCTTTTGTTGCTTATTTAATTAATAAAATGCCATCTAAACTGCTTAACTGGAAGACACCATATGAACTGCTGTTCAATGAGGTCCCTAAGTATGATGAATTGAGGGTGTTTGGATCCTTGTGTTTTGCTGCTAGGAAGACTTCAGATAAGTTTAAACCAAGGGCAGTTAAGTGTGTTTTTATGGGATACCCCTTTAATAAAAAAGGTTATAAACTATATGACCTTGAGAAGAGGTTTATGTTCTCTAGTAGAGATGTTATTTTTCAAGAAGGTTTCTTTCCTTTTAAAGATGGTTCTTATACCACAGAATCAAATGATATGCATCTGGTAGATCAGAATAGTGGCAGTTTAAATGTTCCTCTTGAGACAAGGAATAATACAGCTGTTAATCATTCTACTGATCCAAACCAGCCTGCTAGACACCTACATAATGAGTCTACTGATAATTTACAGTCTGCTCCTGTTACTCCAAATAATGTAACAAAGGAAATGCCTGCTGTAGATCAGTCTGACATACAATCAGATATACCTGCAGTAAAAAAGACAGGTAGAAATAGAATGTTGTCTACTAGGTTAAGGGGTTTTCATTGTCCCATGCCTCCATCATTAAATCATCCAAATGCTTTACATGTCAAGGTTCTTAATGATATCAGTGGATTTGATAAAGAGTATGTTCAGTCAATGTGTAATGTATTAATAGAGTCTGAACCAAATTCTTATAAACAAGCCACTGCTAATCCCAGATGGATTGAGGCAATGCAACAAGAACTAACAGCTTTAGAGAATAATCATACTTGGGAGGTCACTAATTTACCTCCTGATAAACAAGCTATAGGTAGTAAATGGGTGTATAAGATAAAGTACAAACCTGATGGCACTGTTGAGAGATTTAAAGCACGGTTAGTAGCTAAAGGATACAATCAAATCAAGGATAAAGACTACAAGCATACATTCTCACCTGTTGCTAAGTTCACAACTGTTAGACTTTTACTTGCTGTTGCTTCTATTAACCAATGGCCATTACATCAATTAGACATAAATAATGCCTTTTTACATGGTTTCTTGGATGAAGAGGTATATATGAAACCTACCCAAGGATATAAGGCAAAGCCTGGTCAGGTTTGTAAGCTTATTAGATCATTATATGGGCTCAAGCAAGCCTCAAGGCAATGGAATTTAGAACTTTGCAGGTTTTTGGTGAGTCTAGGGTTTGTTCAATCTAAATTTGATTACTCTTTGTTCACTAGACTTGACAACACTACAAGAAATGTTGTTTTGATTTATGTTGATGATGTTTTGGTTACTGGTAACTCTTTAGCTGATATACAAATTGTCAAATCAGCTTTACATTCTAAGTTCACTATAAAGGATATGGGTGAAGCAAGGTATTTTTTGGGTTTGGAAATAGCCAGGAATGAGAAGGGTATTGTGCTTAATCAAAGAAAGTACATTCTGGACATTCTAAAGGCTTATTCCATGGAGGATTGTAATCCTGCCAGTTTCCCAATGCAAAAAGGATTAAAGTTGTCTACTGTTACTGGTACTCCTTTATCTGAACCTGAGGTGTACAGAAGTTTGGTGGGTAAGCTGCTGTACCTGAATATGACCAGACCGGATTTGTCATACAGTGTACAACATCTTAGCCAATTTCTGAGTAATCCTTGTGATACACATTTATCTGCTGCCTATCATGTTCTGAAGTATTTAAAGGGGACTGTTAATGCAACCTTGTTTTATCCAGCTAAAACCTCTATAACTGTCAAAGCATACACTGATGCAGATTGGGCAACTTGTGCCTTCTCTAGTAGATCTTTGAGTGGATTTTGTGTCTTTTTGGGTGATTCTTTGGTTTCATGGAAAACCAAAAAAGCAAAAAACAGTGAGTAAGAGCTCTTCTGAAGCAGAATATCGAAGCATGTCCTATACATCTAGTGAGTTGGTCTGGTTGGTCAATGTTTTGCAAGAGCTGCAAGTTCCAGTACAGCTGCCTGTTACTTTGCATTGTGACAACACAGCTGCTCAACACATAGCAAATAACCCAGTGTTTCACGAACGCACGAAGCACCTGAATGTGGATTGTCACTATGTTCGAGATAGACAACATGAAGGGTTCCTTATCACCAAGCATGTCAAGAGTACTTTGCAACTTGCTGACATTATGACAAAACCTCTTGGAGCCTCAGCACATCACTCATTTTCTGTCAAGCTAGGACTTGATTTGGGACAGTACAATCCAGCTTGAGGGGAGGGTATGAACTAACTAACATAGTTAGTTAGTTAGTTACCAAGATAGGAGTTTGTTAGAAAGTTGTTACAAGGTTGTTAGGGTTGTTATTCCAACTAATGTAACTACTATATATAGATGTAACCTTACAATGTACAATTCACTATTTTAGAAATACAATCTCTCTTTATAAACTTTCTCTCACATTCTCTACAATACTTTTCCTCCATTTCTATACAGCTTAATAACTTCATAAGAAGATGAAGTTTCATAAAAACCATTGATAAAGATAAACACATGAATGAGACATCCAAAAGTAAAAAAAAGATAACAAATGAGGGGACGAAGAGAGTAAATTATTATCTATATGAATTTTAATTTACTCGCATGCAATATCACTAGTTACCATTTACCATTTACCATTTACCATTTACTACCAATAATCTGATTTTGTAGGTCTTTGTGCCAAAAAAAGCTTTGGAGGGTATATTTCGAGTTAAGTAAACTTTAAGGACCCAAGTTATATACATATCTAGCTATAAGGACCTAAGATTACAAAGGCGAGCTTTAAGTACCTCTTGGCTTCTTCCGTTAAGTTTCCATCCAAGTTCCTGAATGTTGTGTTTGCATGTTATGGAATGGAGTACAATATTTTACCAATTGTTTATAGAAAATACAGTTTATACTTGGTAATCACTATCACTTATTTCTCTTCGCGGCACATGCACTAATATAATTTATCGTCAAACACTCCATTATAAATACTTTTTCCGTCCCGGTCAATTGTTTATCTATCTCTTTTTTGGGCGTTTCAGTCAACTGTTTACCCTTTTATTTTAGGAATGTCTTGAATGGGTAACTTGATCCTCACCGCAGACTTTGGTACATTTGCCATCCAATAATTGGTTCAACCCTCTTTTCTTGATCTTTGTGCAAAGCCAAAGGTAAACAGATGACGGACACAAAAGGAGTAAGTAATTTTGCAATTTTTTATTCGTATTAGTTAGCCAAATTATTTCTTCATTAGTCTCGCACATTTGTTTAACTCTTTTTTCTCATGAGGGATACTTTAATAAAGCTTAACAAATAATTTTGTTAATAAATCAAATATTGGCCAACAAAATTAAACAAATTCACGGATTATGTATCTTAACCTTACACAAGAAGTTCGTAGTTTGTACCGTTCACCTAAATACTCCGCCACATGATCTCTATACCATTCTTTGAAAAAATGCAATTAGAGTCGCGCTAGCTAGATTGTCAAACGATAGTTTTTTATTATTCGGGTTTTCCTACCTTTTGTAAAAAAAAAAAAAAAAACGTTAAAAGTACGTGAAACAATTTATGAAGTAACTAACTTGTTATTTAAATAGATTAAGTTATTGTATTGATGAATCCATTTTACATAATAATAATTGTATATACAAAAGATGGGTACCTTTACAAACAAAAAATAATAATAATTGTATATAAGGCGACATTAGATGAAAATTAACCATAAAACCAAAATACTCATTTTTAACAATCCGTCTCATTATAGACGGCTATTATCCGTCTATAATTGTAGACGAATAGTGACCCTCACAAAATTAAAGTGGGAGCGTAAGTGGGGTGGGGGTATCCATTTCCACCCACTTACACTACCCACTATCATTTTTAAGAGAGACACTATCCGTCTATAACTATAAACGGATAATATCCGTCTATAATAAGAATTTGTCCATCTTTAATGACACGGTCTAACTTTAGCTTTCATTTTTTTTCTCATATTAGAGAAGCTATAGAGTATAGGGGAAAAAGTTAACAGAATTGTTAAACGTCGTCAAACACAGGTCCTTATAGTTAGGCCTTCAAATGATGAGGTCCTTATAACTACATATGTGAATTATTTGGGTCCTTAATGTATACTTTACTCAACCCTACATAAGCGATAAATTAAACCCTCCAAATCTCGGTACCACCCTGTTACATACAACTCTTTTGCGTAACATGTTTGTCGTTTGACCATTCGAATTGTGATTTTGTGAATTGTCTACATTCGAACTATACAGTTGGTGGAAAGGCCTACATGCAAAGCTACCATTTGCAAGAGATAGATCGGTAGAATGCTTCTTTTGGACAGTGAGCACATTTTATGAACCTCAATATTCACTTGCTCGTAAACTATTCGCAAGATTTTTCATGGTGGTGCAAACTCTTGATGACATTAACGATTCGTATGGAAATATTGAAGGAAAGCAACTCCTTGTCGAAGCAGTTCGGAGGTTTGTAAATCCTTGTCCTTTCCATTCGGACTTTGACAATTACCCTACATGGTATATAGTTTCAGTATCACCATAATTCTTAAGGAATTTATCTAATACTTGTTGTATATTTTGTGAGTTTATTTGTAAAACACAATATGAGGAAGGGAGAAAAACTTGCATTTCAACTAATGAACTTACAATGCTTAAATAGGAATAAAAAACACAGCAACAAACTCCATGTTGCACGTCTATGCTAATGGCAGAAAAGTAGGAACAACTCCTACACTTCACTGCATTTTAGGGAATGAAAAACAAACTGAAAGACTAATTCTTAAGGCCACTACACACACTTGATCCTAATTTGTAGGCCTTAACTAAACTGAGAAGATTTGAATTATATTTCAACACCTCCCCTTAATTCAAATGCCATGAACTCCAATTTTCTCCATGAAGAACTGATGCTTGGCTTGTGACAGACCCTTGGTGAACAAATCTGCATTCTGTTCATTGGTGCCACAGAATTTCAACTCCACTTTGCCTTCATTGACTAAGCCTCTTATGAAATGATGCTGAACCTCAATGTGTTTGGTCCTAGCATGAAATGCAGGATTCTTAGTCATGGCTATAGCAGACCTGTTGTCACACCATATCACTGTGGCTTTCTTCTGCTCATTTCCCAAGTCTGACAGTAGTTTTCTGAGCCATAAAGCCTGTCTACCAGCTGCTCCTGAGGCAACATATTCAGCCTCAGTTGAAGACAGAGCCACAGTGTCCTGCTTCTTAGAGCTCCATGTGATAGCACCTGAACCCAACATAAATACAGACCCTGATGTACTTTTCCTGTCATCAAGACTGCCTGCCCAGTCACTGTCTGTAAACCCAACCAGATCAAAATTTTCTGAGGATTTGTACCAGATTCCTTTCTCAATAGTACCTGCAATATACCTCATAATTCTCTTGACAGCTCCAAGATGTTGCCTGGTTGGTGAATGCAGATATCTTGAGACAACACTCACACTGAAAGCAATATCAGGCCTAGTGTGTGTGAGATAATTCAGACCTCCTACCATACTTCTGAACTTCTTCTCATCTGCTGGTTCAGTGCCATCATTCTTCCTCAGCTTCTCATTGACATTCATGGGTGTGACAACCCCTTCACTCTCAAGCATTCCAAATCTCTTCAAAAGATCTTGTTCATACTTTCTTTGACACAAAAAAACTCCTTCCTTGCCCTGCTGCACTTCTAATCCAAGAAAGTATTGAAGCTTTCCTAGATCAGTCATTTCAAATTCCTGCATCATAATTCTTCTGAATTCTCTTAACATTTCTTCAGATGAGCTGACATAGATTATGTCATCCACATACACACAAACCACCAGGAATCCAGCATTAGATGACCTTTTGATGTACAAAGTGGGTTCATTCTCACTTTTCTCAAACCCATTATTTGTAAAGAAGACATCTAACCTGCTGTACCAGGCTCTTGGAGCTTGCTTTAACCCATACAAAGCCTTGTGCAGCTTGTATACCTTTCCTTCCTCATTCTGTTTGACAAAACCCAGTGGCTGCTCCACATAAACTTCTTCCTGGAGCTCTCCATTTAAAAAGGCTGACTTGACATCAAACTGATACACAGTTAGTTTGAGTTGAGCAGCTAGAGCCAGGATAACCCTAACTGTCTCAAATCTTGCCACTGGTGAGAAGGTTTCTTCAAAATCAATTCCCTCTTTTTGAGCATACCCTTTTGCCACAAGCCTTGCTTTGTGCTTCTGTATACTCCCATCTGTCTTGAACTTTGTTCTGAACACCCACTTCAACCCTATAACATTTTTATCAGCAGGAGGATCAACCAATTCCCAAGTCTTGTTTCTTTGAATTGAGCCAATTTCTTCCTCCATTGCCAATTGCCATTCAACCTGACTTGCAGCTTCAGTAAAATCAGTTGGCTCCACCATGACAAGTGCAAACCCACATGTTGCATAGATCTCATCCAAGGACTTCATTTTCCTTGGTGGTGACTCATCAGGAGAGGATGAATTTCCTGATGTGTCACTACTGTCTGGTGTTGTTGATGATGTTGCAGGTGTTGATGGTGGATTCTCAGTCTCTTAGTTCAGAACTTGAATTTCACCCTGTTCTTGATCAGACTCTTGCTCAAATGTGAACACCCTTTCATTCACAGCCTGTTGTGACCAATCCCACACTTCATTCTCAGAAAATATCACATTTCTGCTGATTATTACTTTACCATTCACTGGATTGTATAGCCTGTATGCCTTAGACTGTGTTGCATACCCAATAAAAATACACTTGACTGACTTCTCATCAAGCTTTGACCTTATATTTACTAAGGTGTAGGCTATGCACCCAAATATCCTCAGATGTTCCACATTAGGCCTTCTCCCTGTCCATACTTCATAAGGTGTCTTGTCTTGAACAGCTCTAGTAGGTGAAATGTTTAGGATATAGACTGCAGTTGACACAGCCTCTCCCCATAAATCATTTGGCAACATTTTTCCTCTCAACATACTTCTTGCCATTTCCACAACAGTCCTATTCTTTCTTTCTGCAACTCCATTTTGCTCTGGAGTATATGGAGCAGTCAACTCCCTATGCACCCCTTGCAACTCACAAAAACTCATAAACTCTTTAGAAATAAATTCACCTCCTCTATCAGTTCTAAGACATTTCAGGATTTTTCCACTCTGAGTTTCTACCATTATTTTGAATTTTTTGAAGTATTCAAATGACTCAGACTTGGACTCTAGAAAATACACCCAACTCATCCTACTAAAATCATCTGTAAATAGTAGGAAATACTTACTGCCTCCTAAGGACTCAGTCTGCATTGGTCCACATAAGTCAGCATGGACCAATTCAAGACTATCTCTTGCTCTCAAGGCATTTCCAGATGGAAATGATCCTCTGGACTGCTTTCCATAAATGCACCCCTCACAAACACCAAGCTCACCAAACCCTGGTAAACCTATCACATATTCTTTGCCACTCAGAAGTTTCAAACTTTGCATATTTAGATGACCATATCTAAGATGCCAAAGTTTTGCCTTATCATCCTCTTTCACTACCAATGCTCTATTCACCACCTTTTCTAAACTCAATGAAAACATTTTGTTCCTACCCATGAGAGAGGTAGCAACAATTTCATTTGATTTCTTATCTTTTATCTCAGCTGAATCATTGTCAAATAGCAAAGAATATCCACAGCCTAATAACTGCCCAACACTAAGCAAATTATAGGCTAGAAGGGGAACATACTGAACATTACACAGTAATTTGGTGTTACCTTGTTCAGTCTTTATAGCAATAGTCCCAACACCTTCTACTGTCAGCTGTTTGTCATCTCCAAGCCTGACCTTGCTCTTTCTACTCTCATCCAAATCCTTAAACAAAGATTTAGTGCTTGACATGTGGTTTGAACAGCCACTGTCAATATACCAGACATTCCCATCAACTTCATGGGACCCTTCTCTGGTTAGAAAGAGTCTCTCTTCCTGCTCTGCAACATTCACTTTCTGATCAGTTCTTTTCTCATTCTGATCTTTTTCTTTCTGCCAGCAATTAACCTCTTTATGACCAGGTTTATTGCAGTAATAGCATTTCATTGGACTTCTCACAACCTGAGTATCCTTAGCCTGAGCTTCAGATGACTGGCCAGATGACCTGCCACGCCCTCTTCCTCTGAAGCCTCCCCTGCCTCTGCCTCTTGACTTGTGTGACCTGTCTTTGGACGAGTCATCCTTGGAGACAAAAGCTTTCTCCTCTTTTTTCTCTGAAGATCTGCTCACCCTTTCTTCATGTGCCTGAAGTGAGCCTACTAACTCATCAAGAGAATAGGTTTCTAAATCCCTTGTTTGTTCAATAGCTGCCACCACATGATCAAATTTTGGTGTGAGACTTCTCAGAATCTTCCCCACTATATGTTCATTGGTCATCACCTCTCCATATGCCTTCATCTGCTGCACCACCTCAGTCATTCTGGACAAGTACTCTTGCACAGATTCCTTGTCATTCATGAGAGAAGTCTCAAACTCTCTCCTTAAAGATTGTAGTCTCACCTTGACTACTTTCTTATCACCTACATATTCCTTTTGCAGAATATCCCAGGCTCCTTTTGCAGTAGTAGCAGAAGCAATTCGAGGAAAGGTCTTCTCATCTAAGGCTTGTTGAAGTATGAACAAAGCCTTAGCATCCTTCTTCCTCTTTTCTTTGAGTGCCAAATCTGGTTCTGCTGGTTTGACATCTTCAAACCCAGTCTCAACCAGTTCCCACAGTTCCTGAGACCTGAACAAAGTCTTCATCTTCAATTCCCAGAACTGAAACTACACTCCTTTGAAAATAGGCAAATGAGATAACCCATTTGAACTTGATCCTGACCCATTAGACATGATGAACACTCCCTGAACACTCCCTGAATCAAACCCAACGACCTGATACCAAATTTGTTGTATATTTTGTGAGTTTATTTGTAAAACACAATATGAGGAAGGGAGAAAAACTTGCATTTCAACTAATGAACTTACAATGCTTAAATAGGAATAAAAAACACAGCAACAAACTCCATGTTGCACGTCTATGCTAATGGCAGAAAAGTAGGAACAACTCCTACACTTCACTGCATTTTAGGGAATGAAAAACAAACTGAAAGACTAATTCTTAAGGCCACTACACACACTTGATCCTAATTTGTAGGCCTTAACTAAACTGAGAAGATTTGAATTATATTTCAACAATACTTATCACCTGTTATATTGGAAATTTTACAAACTATCACCTAATATGTCTATTGTTAGACTCTGTTTGGCAAGGTATTTCAGGTACCTGATTTGGTCAAAATGACTTATTTAACCAAACTTTCAGGTACCTTATTTTTTTGTAAGCGTTTAACAAGTAGCTTATTTAACCAAATAAGCTACCTGAAATGAAATGCTACCTAGAGTAGCATTTGAGATTTCAGGTACCTGATTTGGTTTGATTTTTCGTTTTTACCCTTTAAATCTATACTATTAAATAATTATCGTACCCTTTTACGTCATTTAATCAAAATCAGTTACCTTTTGAGTTAGTTTGCCAAACATTTTTTTATATGGTCAGCTACTTTATTTGTTATTAATTTTCAGCTACCTTATCAGTTACCTTTTCAGGTTTCAGTTAGCTTTTCAGTTTTCAGTTACCTTTTCAGTTAGTTTTACCAAACAAGCCTTAGTTGTTACAAACATATGATGGGGAGTGTGACGAAATATTTCAACAATGATTAATATTACATGTGAGATCCCTATTGACAAACATTTTTCTTTATAATGTTTTTGCTATAGCCTAAAATCATCATTACTTAACATTCAAAATGGATAGTTTGTTCGTCATGCATCCTATAAGACGGTTTTACAAAACTATTACGGAGTACTATATGATTACTGAACATTCAAAATGGATAGTCTGATTATTTTTCTTGACAAAAATACAGGTGGGATTATAGCTATGTGAATCAGCTACCCGATTGCTTTAGCACTTGTTACAAAGCACTTTTGGAAACATATGATGAAGCTGGGGAAGATCTCGCAAAACAAGGAAGATCATTTTGCTTACCTTACTGGAAATATCTGGTAAAACTAAACTGCGAGGCATGGTTTAAAGAAGCAAAATGGTGCAAAACAAAATACATTCCTACATATGACCGAGTATATAGAAGTTGCACTTGTCTCCATAGGTCAGAGGCTAGGAATAGTTGCAGCATATCTTGGCATGGGTGAGATTGCAACCAAAGAGAGTTTCGAATGGGTGTCTCAGAGCCCTATGCCTAAGATTGTAAGAGCTACTGGCATTATCCTTAGACTCATGAACGACATTGGAGGACACAAGGTATATATCTATCCATTTTTATTTTTTCGGATTCTTTTTAGTCGATTTCATACCTCCTTAACCAACATTATTACGAATTCTAATTATATGGACATATGAAAACAATTTACAGTTTGAGCAAAACCGAGAACATGTTGCATCTGCGGTTGAATGCTACATGAAACAACATGATATGTCAGATGAAGCACAAGTTTACGAAGAATTAGAACAAATAGTGAAGAACGCATGGAGGGACATAAACGAAGGAATGCTTAAACCATACGCGATACCAAAACCGTTGCTGGATATAATCCTCAACCTTACTCGTGTGCCCGATGTCATGTACAAAGGACGAACTGAAGGTTACACTCTTGTTAACAAAACTATACAACAAAAGATTGCTTCCGTCCTAATTGATCCCGTTCCTATGTAATTGGATCTTCGCGGAATTCTGCTTTATTTTGTAACAAGTGTTTGAAATTGTTTTTGTTTTTTTCTCATTGGTTCAGTTCTTATTGATCCTTCCTATGTAATTGGAGCTTGGTGTGATTGTGCTTGTTTGTAATGAGTGTTAAAATTGTTTACATCAATAAAATGTAATCGTGATTTCTTTCTTTTAGATTTTACTATTTTAGAGACTAATCGTTCCGGTTATATGTTTATCTATCATTTTAGGGTGTCTTATACATTTGTTTATCTTTTTATTTTAGGGTGTTTTATTCATTTGTTTACAACGGTTCTTGAATAACCGTTGTCTTCTATCATTTACAACGGTTCTTCTATTAACCGTCGTCTTTTGTCACACTTTTTACAACGGTTCTTGCGTAACCGTTGTCTTTTGTCACACTTTTTACAACGGTTGTTGTATAACCGTTGTCTTTTGTCACACTTTTAACAACGGTTATGCCAATTCAACAACCGTTATCTTTTGTCATTTACAACGGTTGTTACAAAAGAGGCATATGAATGGGTGTCTCAAAATAGGCCCGTGCCTAAATTGGTAAAAGTTTGTAGCATTATCCTTAGGCTGATGAACGAAATTGGAGGACATATAATGTAATACCCCCGGTTTTCGGCTAAATTAAAACCAACTTTTACATATAAAACTCGTCGAAATATAGAGATATTATAATTAATATACAAAGTCTCTTATTACAAATCCTTTTAAAAATAAATAAAATACAAATGGAACCAAAAACGTTTACAAGACTTTAAATAAAATCTTCACTTGAAATAAAATCCTTTACGAACTGCAGCGGAAGTAACTTGAAATAAATCCAGAAGACAGAAAAGGAACTACCCCATGGCGAGTAGCCCAGAAGGGAGAAAACACGTCAGCCGAAAAGCTAAGTAACAGATAATACCTCAATATAATCAGCATAATTTTGGTCATATATCTCAAGGCCACTCGAGGAGAGGTGACTGGAAATGCGTGGCCACACTCGAATGAGATTTATAGTAGATTATCCGGTCAGACAGTCATTTTCCTGATCGAGAAAACCACTTTATGATATGATCACGTGCAAGAACGACCTGAAAGACATCTTGCATTGAGTGGGAGATATTATGGGACAAGAGAATTGGTAGTGCGCACTTGTGTCGGACAAGTGGGAGATTGTGGGAGTGAGTGTCCTCCACAATAGTGCGTTTACATACTAAATCTCGTACAAGGAATATCAGGTATTTATATTATATATATATATTTGTCAGCTGGTCAACGTTAATCGGTAATGATTGGTTGACTAGAGTTTCACATTACTGTCGTGTGACGGCGGTGATCAGCTGATCCCTTTAGGTCACACCTATAAGATGATGTCCAAATGGATAAACTAATTATTTATATGAGATATAGTATAATTAGTATCTTGTGTATATAGACTTTTAAGTCGTGTGAATATATTATTTGATGACGAGTGACGAACTCGAGCCAAGAGGATTTATAAGCATTTGTGGGACAAATGTCGGAAATCAAAATGGACCCGATTTAGTCCATATGGACCGATTTTTAGTGAGGAAATGTGACCAACACTTGGCGTCAACCATTGGAGCCTCCTCATCATCATCGAAGTTTGATGCCACTACCGCTGCCGTCAAGGGCTCAGTCACAGGGAGGTGCTCGGGGTCGGGTATCCACATCCAACTCATACCCCACAATCTCCAAGCCAACCCACCACCCTCCAAAGTTCTCAACCATTTCTGGTCGAGGAAGTAGTCTCGGTCCAAGGTAGGCACGGATGGAGCCATAGGTGTAAGGGTCAAGGAGGCCTCAAAGGTGGTCAACCGCTCCGCTAACCGTGTGGCAATGGCACCACAACTCAAGTACTGGGTCCCAGAGGTGGCCATCAAAGCTAGGCTAGCACAAACTATGGCCGGGGCACTGTAAGAAACTCTCGGGGCTTGGGTGGGGTTGAGATAAGCAACTAGCAACATCACTTCATGTGAGTTCAACTTACTCACATCCTTTCGGTCATAGAGCAGACAAGTCAAGACACGAAGAAAGATCTTCAAAGTGATATGTTGAACGTCATTTATCAACATGTTACTCGAGGTGAGGGCGGACGTGCCGGTAAAACAAGGCATGTAACTACTAGCTCCACACTCAGTCGGGATATCTCTGAGGGATCCCTTCTCCGTTCGAGCAAGGCCAAGGTGAGTATCAAACATGTCCATGGTCAAGAGGAAACTGGTGTTCATGAGACGAAACTGTACGCTCTTAGCTGCCGCATCATAGGTAAAAGAGCTCATGAACTCCAAGGTCAAGAAAGGATAGGAGTTTTTCCTAAGAAGATATAAACCCGTCAAACCCAAGGTCTCAAGGATATGCCTCACATCCGTCTCTACCTTAAGGTCCTCAAGAATGGTGGTGTCAATACATCGGGTAGGTTTCATACGGCGTTTTTGCAACTCGACAAAGGCATCTCTTTGCTTAAAGTAAGCAAAGATAACGGTAGGGTACTCGGGCACGGGTGGTACTGTGGGTCCCTGGCTTCCTTCTCCAACCTCGGGCTCAGAAGCCCTCCCCATCTTACTCTGACGGGTGGCAGCTGCAGGTCTCGACATCTGTTTCAACAAATAACTTAGGCACACAACCGGGTACTCACTTGAACAAAAGAGCTTTTCAAAGTGTACTCATGGATAAAGAGACAACATTTCAAAATATATAGTTTTTCACAATACAACCAACAATTTCCGAAACATGCTACTCTCACAACTCATAAAAGACTTATAGCTTTTAAAATATGAAAATTATTGCAACAATAGTTATCAAATTGGGGTATTAACCCTTCAAAATAGTTTCACAAAAAAGTAATTATCATAAGGATTTGGGGCGAATTTCAGTTTGGGGCACTTTTAAGACGGAGTTTTAAGACAAAATTTTGGGTAAAATTAGCCAAAACCATCACCAAATATGATTCCCACAACATACATTACTCAATTTTCCCTTTTTCATACTCAAAAGACAAACATAATTTCAATTTGTAGCCCAAACCCTAGAAATTTCGGTCCATATGTACTCCCATATTGGTTCGATTTTTCTACTTCTAGCATCAACAACCAACAAACTAGAGCAATTTTATCAAAATACAACAATTATAAACAATAATCCATGAGTATAAATCGAATTTTTCAGAAAAACCAACACTTTATTTGGTTCTAATTGATTAAAAACAAGGAAGAAGATTAGCATTCTTATCTTGAATGATTAGCAAATGAATAGAACGAATTAATCAAGGAGAAAAAAAATAAATCAAGCACAAATCCACCAAGGTTTTGAGAGAAAAGGGATGATGATAGAGAGTTTAGGGTTTAAAGTATGAAGAAATAAGAGAACAGAGAGTTTGGGAAAGTATAAGAATCCCGTGTTAACCCGGGTACTGTAGCACTTACTCGATCGAGTAAGTTGGTTACTCGATCGAGTGGCCTCTACTCGATCGAGTTGGAACTACTCGATCGAGTTTTCACTGGCAGTTCCAACGTTTTCGATCTAATAACCCTACAACTAGATCGAGTAAGGTCTACTCGATCGTGTTGGCACTCATACTCAGTCGAGTAAGGTTAAGAACGAGGTCAAAGTTACGAGTTCGGTTAACGATTCCTGCAAAAAAATAACTTGTGTCGATTTCCAATTATATTTGGATCTCGTCACTGATTATTTCATCCAATTACGATACATTAATACTAACTCAAATGCAACACAACAATTTCATCCAAACATTACACATATCATTCCATCCTACACTAAACATTATACAAAACTTTGCAACTATGTTTTGTTTCAATTCACATGAATATTCACACACATATATATATATATATATATATATATATATATATATATATATATATATATATATATATATATATATATATATATATATATATAGGCAAGATCCGGTGAGTTTGACACTTTTCGTGAGTTTCCCCCGCATATATAAGCAAATGAGTTGACAAAACCCAATTATCAAAAAATGAGCCGCCATAATCTTCCCAGCTCTTTCTCTCTCTTTCTCCCCCTTTCTCTCTCTATTTATAAGCATTTGTGGGACAAATGTCGGAAATCAAAATGGACCCGATTTAGTCCATATGGACCGATTTTTAGTGAGGAAATGTGACCAACACTTGGCGTCGACCATTGGAGCCTCCTCATCATCATCGAAGTTTGATGCCACTACCGCTGCCGTCAAGGGCTCAGTCACAGGGAGGTGCTCGGGGTCGGGTATCCACATCCAACTCATACCCCACAATCTCCAAGCCAAACCACCACCCTCCAAAGTTCTCAACCATTTCTGGTCGAGGAAGTAGTCTCGCTCCAAGGTAGGCACGGATGGAGCCATAGGTGTAAGGGTCAAGGAGGCCTCAAAGGTGGTCAATCGCTCAGCTAACCGTGTGGCAATGGCACCACAACTCAAGTACCGGGTCCCAGAGGTGGCCATCAAAACTAGGCTAGCACAAACTATGGCCGGGGCACTGTAAGAAACTCTCGGGGCTTGGGTGGGGTTGAGATAAGCAACTAGCAACATCACTTCATGTGAGTTCAACTTACTCACATCCTTTCGGTCATAGAGCAGACAAGTCAAGACACGAAGAAAGATCTTCAAAGTGATATGTTGAACGTCATTTATCAACATGTTACTCGAGGTGAGGGCGGACGTGCCGGTAAAACAAGGCATGTAACTACTAGCTCCACACTCAGTCGGGATATCTCTGAGGGATCCCTTCTCCGTTCGAGCAAGGCAAAGGTGAGTATCAAACATGTCCATGGTCAAGAGGAAACTGGTGTTCATGAGACAAAACTGTACGCTCTTAGCTGCCGCATCATAGGTAAAAGAGCTCATGAACTCCAAGGTCAAGAAAGGATAGGAGTTTTTCCTAAGAAGATATAAACCCGTCAAACCCAAGGTCTCAAGGATATGCCTCACATCCGTCTCTACCTTAAGGTCCTCAAGAATGGTGGTGTCAATACATCGGGTAGGTTTCATACGGCGTTTTTGCAACTCGACAAAGGCATCTCTTTGCTTAAAGTAAGCAAAGATAACGGTAGGGTACTCGGGCACGGGTGGTACTGTGGGTCCCTGGCTTCCTTCTCCAACCTCGGGCTCAGAAGCCCTCCCCATCTTACTCTGACGGGTGGCAGCTGCAGGTCTCGACATCTGTTTCAACAAATAACTTAGGCACACAACCGGGTACTCACTTGAACAAAAGAGCTTTTCAAAGTGTACTCATGGATAAAGAGACAACATTTCAAAATAGTTTTTCACAATACAACCAACAATTTCCGAAACATGCTACTCCCACAACTCATAAAAGACTTATTGTAACACCCCCATTTATTTAAGAGCCTTTACTAGGCATTCCTAGATAAATGAACGTGTTACCATCTCAGTTACCTGAGGTAGTGAATACAAAGGTAAACGAAACCACAGTACTTTAAATAATTATAATGTTTAAATGGCTTTATTACATAATCCAAAATAAATAATTAAATTAATAAATACAACTGCAGCGGAAAACTAAATAATACGAATAATAAATATTGTTTGTTCTTCTAAGGTGATCTAGACAGCTAAGTAAATGCCATATCCTCTCGCCCTTCAGCTCCCCTTCTAAACCTGCTCAATTACCTGAAATCAATCTGCTCCCCAATTATTGGTTCATCACAGGTGTTTAACGAATACACGGTCAACCCAACGGTTGAGTAGGAATATCTAAACAACAAGAACAGTACAACAATAATACAGAATAAATATGTAAATGATCAATCCCGATCACAACTCCAAATCTCCACACAGCCTCCATACACAACCCGAGACACCCATATAAATAACCCGAGACACCCTTATCAATAACCCGAGACACCCTTATAAACAATATCAACATAAATCCCGAGACACCCTTTTATATACCGCCACCCGTGGATCGGTTCTTCATTTTACCCGCCACCCTTGGACCGGGCCTTCCAAAATATCAATACAATATACAATATGGATGGTAATAAATTAACAACACAACATTCAACAGTTAAACATCCAATTCCAACTAACCATTACTTTATAAATCACACCAACACATATTCGAGTTGAGTAGATAACCTATGATGAGCTCCCATTTCTACTACTTATTGGCACTATTTTGAGCTCATTTGGTAACATTTAGGGGTGGTTTGTGACGATTTTTACATTGTTTGACCAATTTCGAGTGCTTTGCCATTTAGCATGGTTCAAGTGGAGATCAAGAAGCCAATAGATAGAAGAGGAATGTCCAAGGAAGAGCCAAGGATAGGCTTGAAGAAACGCACCAAAGAGGCCTTCCAAAGGAGCAAAGGAATCAAGAAAGAAAGGCGGACTACAGGAGCAAACTCGCACCGTGCGAGTTTTCCAGACTCAGAACTCGCACGGTGCGATTTTTTCTGGGTTTGACAGTTTTGATTAGCGTTTGTATTACGGGCCTGTCTTTTGTTAAGCCCATAAGTTTTAGGTTACGGGATGTTATAAATACAATGTTTTGCAATTAGGTTTGGATCATCTTGTCACTTTTATTAATCAAGTTTGTAATTTGGGAATTTCATCTTAAAATTGGGTATTAGATTTAATTATGGAGAACTAATCTCCAATATTAATCCGGCTCAAGGCTTAAACTTTGGTTATAAGATCCTTTAATCCTTCTTTAATTTTAATTATCATTGTTAATCCTTTTGTGTTTATTGATTGAATTTTGGAATCCTTGTTTATGTTGAGTAATTAAGTGTGATTTCCTTGTTGCTTAATTAATCAAGTTCCTTAATTTATTGTTGTTGAGATTATTAAGTGTGATTTCCTTGTAATCTCATATTTGCAACACCTTGTTATTAAGTTAATGAATGTGATTTCTTCTTGGCTTAATTAGCAAGTAAAGGATTAACTTGTAATTGGGCATTAATTGTGATTTCATTGTGTCTAATTACCCCTATTGAATCTCTTGTGCTCATATCTTCTTATTAATTTGTCCAATGTATGTGATTTCTACTTGGTAGAATTGATAAGTTGGGTTATTTGATTAAGTGTGATTTCCTTGTCATTTGGCCATTATTAAGGAGATTTAGAAGATTTATCTTCACAATAGGGTGATAATATATAATTGAAGGACTAATTGAAGGATTTTGTCAACTAAAGTGCCTAGCTTTGAGTCGGGTTAAGTCTTCCCTAATATTGATTAATTTCCATCTTAAATTCTTGGTTGTTTACTTGCATAGCACTCTTGTTTGAAATTGCCTTGTTTTGTTACAATTGAAAACTCAACCCAAACCCCCCTTTTTATATGTTTGTTGTTATTTGTGTCACAATTGTTCTAATTGTTCTTTAATTACACTATTGCAAAACCCACCTTCTCTTGGGTTCGATCCCTTGCTTGCTATTTTACTAGTTTATAATTAGTGCTAATTAGTGTGTTTAGTGGTATATAAATTGTTAATTTGGCCGTCTTTTAGTGCGACATACTAGGCGTGTCAAATTTTGGCGCCGTTGCCGGGGAAGGTAACGGATTTGCTAGTGTTTGTTATTTGTGTTTTTAGGATAGTTGTGTTAGTAGTCTTTGTTTCTTGTTGATAGTGTCTTGTTCTTTACTTTTGTGAACTTTTTGATTGTGTGCTCTTGTGTAGAATTGTTTATGGTCAATACTAGGAATTCAAGTGAACCACTTTTTCCATTCAATCCGGAGATTCAAAGATCACTTGCTTGGATAGGAGGAGGTATTAGAAGAGACAACCCGGTTATTGAAGAAATTGATCCCGGTTTTCAACAAGACCAAAGAGAAGATAACAACATCCCTTTTGAACAACCCATACCCATTCAAATCATCATGGAGGAACAACCAAATGGTGATGGAGAGAGGCCACCGAGGCCTAGAACCATTAAGGAACTTACCGCCCCGGATCTCACACAAGTGCCCTTGTGTATCTCCTTTCCGGCCTTGGCGGAAAATGCCACCTTTGAGTTGAAGTCCGGGCTAATTCACCAATTGCCCCAATTCCATGGGCTTAGCACGGAAGATCCCAACAAGCATCTCAACAAATTTCATGTTGTTTGCTCAAGCATGAAGCCTAATGGGGTTACCGATGAGCAACTTCAACTAAGGGCCTTCCCTTTCTCACTCAAGGACGCGGCAAATGATTGGCTTTATTATCTCCCTACCGGGAGCATCACCACTTGGAATCAAATGAAGAGGGCTTTCTTAGAAAAGTATTTTCCCGCTAGTCTCTCATCTCAATTGAAGAAAGAAATAAGTAATGTTGAGCAATTGGATGGAGAGAACTTGTATGAGTATTGGGAGAGGTTTAAACAACTTCTTGCTAGTTGCCCATACCATGGGTATACCGACCACGACCTTCTCTTGAACTTTTGTGGTGGTTTACTTGAGGATGATGCTAGGATGATCAAAGCCGCCACCCAAGGTGGAATTGAATACATGTCGGTCCAAGAAGCAAATGAGTTGATTGAAAGGTTGGTAGGAAGCTCTAGGAATTTTGGGAGGAGAATTAAGAAGACAAGTGGAACATTCTCTTCAAGGCAAGGTTCAAACCATATGGAGGAGAAAGTTGACTTTCTCACTAATTTGGTGAAGGAACTTACAAAAGGTGGTGGGAGTACTTCTCATGTGAAATTTTGTGGTCTTTGTAATGACCCAACTCATCCCACCGATGGGTGTCCATCTTTGCAAACGGAGGAAGCAATTGAAGCGGTAAAGGCTATTGGTTTTAGGAAGTTTGACCCCTATTCTAACACTTACAATGAAGGTTGGAAATCTCATCCGAATATGGGGTGGGGTGGAAACCAAAATCAAAACCAAAATCAAAATCAAAAAGGGGCTTCAAACTCTTCATTTCAAAAGCCAAATCAAAGCCAAAACCAATCTCAAAATTCCTTGGAAGAAATGATGAAAACACTTACCATGAATCAAATGGCAATGCAACAAAATACCAAGGAATTTCAAACCGCCGTGCTTCAACAAAACCGACTCACCGACTCTAGGTTTGTTAACCTTGAGACCCAAGTTGGTCAAATCCTCACTACACTCAATTCCCAACCCAACCAAGGAGGGAGTCTCCCTTCTCACACCATTCCTCCACCAAACAAGGAACAAGCAAAAGCGGTCTCTTTGAGGAATGGTAGAGAGTTAGAAGAGGCACCCAAAGCTCCTAAGAAGACAAGACCACTTCCTATTGTTCATGAAGTGGAAGATGTGGTTGAAGATGAAATTGAAGTGGTAGTGGAACAAGGGGAAGCATCTTCACCCCAACAAGTAAGGGTACATGAACGTCTTCCGGAATATGAGCCACAAGCTCCATTTCCAAGTGCTTTTAATGATACAAGGATAGTTGACAAGAAGACTTCAAGCCTTTATGATATCTTTCGTAAAGTGGAGGTAAACATTCCTCTTCTTGATCTTCTTAGTAGTGTGCCCAAGCATGCAAAATTTTTGAAAGAGTTGTGCACTACTAAGAGGACCAACAAGGCTAAGAGCATGAAAAAGGTAAGGGCTAGTGAACATGTGTCGGCAATGTTTCAAAAACGGTTGCCACAAAAATGTAGTGACCCGGGCATGTTCACCATCCCTTGTAAAATTGGTGATTTGGATTGTCAACATGCTATGCTTGATTTAGGTGCATCCATTAATGTCTTGCCCAACTACCTTTATGAGTCACTTAAGTTAGGACCTTTGAAACCGACTCGTACGGTCATTTCTTTGGCCGATAGGTCCAATATCTATCCTAAAGGGGTTGTGGAGGATGTCTTGGTGAAGGTGGGGGGAATGCTTTTCCCCGCCGACTTCTATGTGATTGAAATGGAACCCGAGAAAGGCTCCACTCCCATTCTATTGGGAAGGCCTTTTATGAGAACTTCTAACACCAAGATTGATGTATCTAGTGGCCGCCTCACAATGGAATTTGAGGGGGAAAAGATTGAGTATAGCATACATGAGGCCATGAAATACCCATCCGAGACTTCATCTTTGTGTTTTCTTGAAATTTTTGAGCCAATTGTGCAAACCGTGTATGAATTGTGCAAAGTTGATCCATTAAATGTTGTTTTGACTAATGGATTGGTTGGAGAAGATACGGGGTATGCTTTGTCTTGTGATGTGCAGGAAACAATCAAGGACTTAGAGGAAAATCCCCCAATGGAAGAATGGGAAGAAAATGAGGAAATCCGGAAAACAGCAGGGAACTCGCACCGTGCGAGTTTCCCAGAGCTAGAACTCGCACCGTGCGAGTTTTCCTCTGTCCACGAACTTTTCTTCCTTTCTTCCAATTTGTTAGAAGAGCTACCAAAGGAGAAACCTGTTCCCTCTATTGTCAAGCCTCCTACTGTTGAATTGAAGCCCTTACCTAGCCACTTGAAGTATGCATTTCTAGGAAGTGAAGAAACTTTACCGGTGATTATTTCAAGCAAGCTTACTAAGGAGCAAGAAGAGGCTCTCATCCGAGTTCTTAAGCAACAAAAGGAAGTAATTGGGTGGACAATGGCCGACATCAAAGGCATTAGTCCCACCTTATGCATGCACCGGATTCTTCTTGAAGATGAAGCAAAGCCCGTTAGACAACCACAAAGGCGTTTGAATCCTCCAATGATGGATGTTGTGAAGAAAGAGGTACTCAAACTCCTTCATGTAGGTATGATCTATCCTATCTCTGATAGTCAGTGGGTTAGTCCAACCCAAGTTGTCCCAAAGAAATCCGGGCTAACGGTAGTCGAGAATCATGAAGGTGTTTTGACCCCCACTCGAGTTCAAAATGGGTGGAGGGTATGTATCGACTACCGTAGGCTCAATGCCGTGACCCGAAAAGACCACTTCCCACTTCCCTTCATGGATCAAATGTTGGAGAGGTTAGCGGGAAAAGCTTTTTATTGTTTTTTGGATGGCTACTCGGGCTATTTTCAAATCCCAATTGCCCCCGAGGACCAAACAAAAACCACCTTCACATGTCCTTTTGGAACGTTTGCCTATAGAAAAATGCCTTTCGGTCTTTGTAATGCTCCGGGAACGTTCCAAAGGTGTATGATGAGTATCTTTTCGGATCATGTTGAGGACTTTATTGAGGTATTCATGGACGATTTCACCGTTCATGGCCAATCTTTTGAGGATTGCTTGAGTCATCTCACTTGGGTCTTGCAAAGATGTATTGAAACCAACCTTGTACTCAACCATGAAAAGTGTCATTTTATGGTTGAGGAAGGAATAGTGTTGGGACATGTTGTTTCCTCTAGGGGAATTGAGGTTGATAAGGCAAAGGTCGATACCATTCGCACCTTGCCTTATCCTACTAATGTGCGTGAAGTGAGATCTTTCCTAGGTCATGCCGGGTTCTACCGGCGTTTCATTAAGGATTTCTCCAAAATTGCCTCTCCTCTATGCAAGCTACTTCAAAAGGATTGTGAATTTGTCATGAGTGAAGAATGCAAGGGAGCTTTTGATATGCTCAAGGAGAAGCTTATTTCGGCACCTATAATTCAACCTCCCAATTGGAATGAACCGTTTGAGATCATGTCGGATGCAAGCAATTATGCCCTTGGCGCGGTACTTGGCCAAAGGGTGGGAAGAGCACCTCATGTTATTCAATATGCATCGACAATGATGAATGAAGCTCAAAGGAACTATACGACTACCGAGAAAGAATTTCTTGCGGTGGTGTTTGCCTTAGAGAAATTCCGATCTTATATCCTTGGAGCCAAGGTCATCATCTTCACGGATCATGCCGCTTTGAGGCACCTTGTCTCAAAGAAAGAATCCAAGCCCCGTTTGATGAGATGGGTACTACTCTTGAGTGAGTTTGACGTTGAACTCAAGGACAAGAAAGGCTCCACCAACACGGTGGCAGATCATCTTAGTAGAATCATCCAAGAAGACTCCTTGGTACCACAAAGCTCAATAAAGGAGACCTTCCCGGATGAAGCCCTTCTTGCCTTGATGTCTACCGAACCTTGGTATGCACATATCGTGAATTACTTGGTCTTGGGCAAATTTCCACCGGGCTTGACTAGACATCAAAGAGACAAAATCAAGAGTGATTCCAAGTACTATGTGTGGGATGATCCTTATTTGTGGAAATTTTGTGCCGATCAAGTGATAAGGAGGTGTGTCAGGACACCGAAATCATGTCAATTCTCCGGTTTAGTCACGAGTATGCTTGTGGCGGGCATTTTGGAGCCAAGAAAACGGCTAGAAAGGTGTTGGAAAGTGGTTTCTTTTGGCCCACATTATTCCGAGATGCTCATGCCATGGTGAAGACATGCGATAGATGCCAAAGAGTTGGTAATATTTCAAAAAGAGGAGAAATGCCCCAAACACCCATGATCTATTGCGAAATATTTGATGTGTGGGGTATTGACTTCATGGGGCCATTTCCCGCTTCTTGTGGTAATGTTTATATACTTTTGGCGGTGGATTATGTCTCCAAGTGGGTGGAGGCTAAGGCCACCAAGACCGATGATGCAAAGGTGGTTGGAGAATTCATCAAAACCAACATCTTTTCTCGGTTTGGTTTTCCAAAAGCTTTGATAAGCGACCGGGGCACTCACTTTTGCAACAAAGCCATTGGTGCTCTTCTCAAAAAGTATGGGGTACTTTATAAGGTCTCAACCGCCTATCACCCTCAAACCAACGGTCAAGCCGAGGTTTCTAATAGGGAGATTAAGGCTATTCTTGAGAAGACGGTGAATCCCGACCGCAAGGATTGGAGCTTGAGGTTAGATGATGCCTTGTGGGCCTATCGCACGGCTTACAAAACGCCAATCGGGATGTCACCTTACCGCTTACTTTTTGGGAAATCATGTCATCTACCCGTGGAGGTTGAGCATCGAGCTTATTGGGCGGTCAAGTCGTTCAATTTGCAATTGGATGAAGCGGGTCTTCATAGGAAACTTCAATTACAAGAGTTGGAAGAAATCCGGAATGATGCTTATGAGAATGCTTCCATTTACAAGGCAAGAACAAGAGCATGGCATGACAATATGATTTCAAGAAGAGTGTTTCAAGTGGGAGAGAAAGTCTTACTTTTCCAAAATCGACTTAGACTTTTCTCCGGTAAATTGAGGTCTAGGTGGATGGGACCATATGAAGTGGTTCGTGTCTTCCCACATGGAGCAATTGAAATCAAATGTTTGAAGACCGGGAAAGTTTTGAAAGTGAATGGGCAAAGGTTAAAGCATTATTATGAAGGAATTGAAGTGGGTGAAGTGGAAACACTCCATCTTGTTGATCCAATTTACTCAAATTGATGAAAGTGCAACTTTGTCGAGCCATCGACATTAAATAAACGGCAAAAGTTTGTAAATATTTCTTTCCCTTGCATATTTAAATTCCGCATTGCATTGTTTATATTGCATTTGTCATGTTGCATTGTTTATATTGCATTTTGCATGTTTAAATTCCTTACATCCTTTACTTCTTGCATAATAAATTAAATCATTCGCATTTTCATTAACGTTTTTGGCATATTCGAATGGTTTAATGTGTGATTTAGTGTTAGGATATCAACTCAAGGGCATACGTGAAGAAAGGAAGGAAGAATGATGGGTAAAAGGATTGGCTAAAGTAAAGAATTAAGCAACAAAAAAATCAACATACAGCAGCAAAGTCGCACGGTGCGACTTTCTTGAAGCCCAAACTCGCACCGTGCGAGTTTCTGGGATTCTGCGGATTTCATCTAATTTTCGCACGATTTCTTCACTTATTCTTCCCCAATTCATTCAACATTCAACCTCTCTCTTCCTCACTAACCCTAAACACCCAAAATCCACCATCAAATCCTTCTCAAATCACCCAAATCAATCAATTTACCTTCAAGTTTCATCAACTTTCATCTCCCAACATCGATTTGGGCAAGGTAAATTGCAAAATCCGAGGAATCACCATCATTTTCGAGCTAGGGTTTGGAAAAGTTGAAGAAGTGGAAGATTTGGGTTTGCAAATTGGTTTTAAGGGACGATTTTGAGCAATTTGGGTTAGCATTCTTCACCAAACAACCCAAGCAAGGATCAAAGGGAGGTATAACACCTTATTCTTCTCCTTGTCAATTCTAGCTACTAAAATTCGAATTTGTGCTCTATCAATTCGAAATTTAGTTGTGTTTTTGTGTTGTTATCGTCCTTAAAACAACCATTTTAACTAGTGAGGTGTTCTTTTCTAGCAAATAACTAATTAGCACAACAAATTTTGTAGTGCATATTAGGTGTTTGATCAATTGCCTCACCCAAAATTTTGTTCAAAAATTGTGTTTTTCTGAGATTCTACTTGTTCTATAATGGGAAAAGGAAAAGAAACCGCGGCTTCCTCCTCCAAAGGATCCAAGGGAGCCTCGGATTCTTATGCTAATGAGTATTCGGGAAAGGAGGGCCTCCGAGACACGGCCCTCTCAAGTTGGAAAAAGTTTGCCTCGGTGTCTACCGTGGCACAAACAAAATTCCTTGATGAAAACCTTCTTATCAAGTTGGGAATGCTTCCCATAACTCGTATGCTTTTAGAAAAGGTCGGACTTGAGGCCTATATTCATATTGCCGCACACACCCGAAGGGGTGTCACCTATGAGTTTTTGTCATCGTTGGAAAAAGTAAAATTGGGGAGGGACAAGGTTCCGGGAATCAAATTCCGGGCATGCCGCCTCACCCATACAATGACATATGATGAGGTTCGTGATGCTTTACTTATCACCAAGGCCCCCGTGAAGGAAAAACTTGATAAAGCATTGATGAGTACTTTTTGGAACGATATCACGGGTGATATGCGTCACGGGAATTCAAAGAACACCACCATTCCCAACCCGGTCCTACGCCTCCTTAGCCGTCACATCAACACAAATTTCTTGGTCATGACCGAACCCACCAAAATGCAATACCAACAAATACAAATTCTTTGGTCAATGACCCCGGAAGGGAGGGGAGTGCCGGATTGGGTGGAATTGTTTGTGAATGGGTGCCTTGAATTGCAAAAGAACCCCAAGGGAACCATTTATATCGGGGGCATGATCGATTTGATCGTGCAAAAGACGGGTGTGTCATTCCCACCCAATGCTTACCCTCTTGATGGTAGTGGTCTCATAGACTCTCATTACTTGAAGCACTCAAAAGTGATTGAGGTGGTTGACAAGACCGCTCCCTTGGTCATTTGGTGCATGGGTGGACTAAATTCCAAGCACTACATGTATTTACCCCGTTCCTCCGCCTTACCACCCTTGGGTTGGGGGAGTGCGAAAGATTTCTACATGCCCCCCGATGATGATTTTGTGTACCTTTGGGTTGATAGAGCCCAAGTAGTTGAGCCGGAAGAGGACGAGGGAGGAGAGCAACCGCAAGTGGGGGGGCTTTAACTTTTGGTGACATGCCTCATAGTGATGCACCATTTGATGAACCCATGCCTAATGCCCCCTATGATGAGCCACATTTCACTCCTCCCCAAATGCCACAACAACAACAACAACAACAACCACAATATCCTTTTCCGGGCCACCAATTCGATTACCCGGGTTTTCAATCATGGCAAACCAACATTACCAACCGAGTCTCAAGCATTGAATCTACCCTCTCCCAAATACAACTCACGGAGAATGCTCGGTGGGGAATCACCGAAAACCGCTATCACCATTATCAAGAAGATTTGGATGAGTTGCGTTATACTTCAAATGCAACTTTTGATATGGTGGCCGCGATGAACGCTCAATTCATGCAACAATTCCCCACCCAATACCAAGGGTATAGTGAGACTCGGGTTGCGGAGACAAACGCCGAAAGGGCGAGAATGAGAAGTAGAAGAGAAGCAAGAAGAAGAGGAGGACCTCCCGACTTTGGAGGTGCCTCAAGCTCACACTCTTGAGTGAGTTTAGGTGTAGTGTTTACCTCACACTTTGGGGACAAAGTGAAGATTTAAGTGTGGGGTGGACATGAGTTGATATCATGTAAATTTTGTAATATATTTCAATTCCATGCATTGTACCTAATCAAAAAAAAAAAAAAAAAAAAAAAAAAAAAAAAAAAAAACGAAAAGAAAAAGAAAGAAAAGAAAACCCGGCTAGGATGAAAACCCGAAAGGGCATCCTAGGCAAAAATGGGAAAGTGGCCGAGGTCGGAGTGAAAACCCGAAAGGGCGCTCCGGGCAAAATGAAGAAAAGAGTGCGAGCCACGAGAGTAGAGGTGAGAAAAAGAGCTAAACCGAAAACCCGAAAGGGCGGTTTAGGCAAAATGAGAGAATTAGGAAAAATTAAAAAATCATGTGACCTCTTTGAAGCCTTGAAATCATGTCACATACTTGACTATTTCCATTGAAGTTGGTGACATAAGTGGTGGAGCTCTAGAAGGCCGGAAGGGTAGGATAGTGATATGCCAAGACTAGGAGGGGGATTTTGAAGCTTACTTTGTTACTAGTGCTTGGTATACTTGAAGCATGGGATTGTGTTTTCTTGTATTTATGCTTTGTTGGGAAGTTGTGTTTTGGTTGATGAGTTGTGGAGTTGTTGTGAATTGTTGAAGAATGGAGGTGTTTGAGGTTGCCAAATTGATTGGAAGGAGAAGCTTTAGTGACCATGGTAGCCTTGTATTACCAAGTGGAGTGATAAGGGGGAGTTATAAGGAGGAGGTGTTGAGTTTTGGGAAGGATGTATGGATGAATTGGTGGAGTTAGGACCATCTTAGTTGAGGGATGACACAAGGAGGGGGAGTGAGAGAAGAGAGGTTCATATTGGTGGTTTTTGGGTCACTTAGTCATTTATTGGAGCTATGAAGGAAAGTGACCATGAGCTTAGTTGAGGGATGATATAAGAAGGAAGAAGTGAGGTGAAGAGAGGGGATTAGGAGTGCCCATACTTCTTGGCCTAGGTGGTGAGTAGTTTTATTCTAGTTTGCTCGGGACGAGCAAAGGGCTAAGTGTGGGGTGTTTGATGAGCTCCCATTTCTACTACTTATTGGCACTATTTTGAGCTCATTTGGTAACATTTAGGGGTGGTTTGTGACGATTTTTACATTGTTTGACCAATTAAAGTGCTTTGCCATTTAGCATGGTTCAAGTGGAGATCAAGAAGCCAATAGATAGAAGAGGAATGTCCAAGGAAGAGCCAAGGATAGGCTTGAAGAAACGCACCAAAGAGGCCTTCCAAAGGAGCAAAGGAATCAAGAAAGAAAGGCGGACTACAGGAGCAAACTCGCACCGTGCGAGTTTTCCGGACTTCGAGAACTCGCACGGTGCGATTTTTTAGGTTTGACGATTTTGATTAGCGTTTGTATTACGGGCCTGTCTTTTGTTAAGCCCATAAGTTTTAGGTTACGGGATGTTATAAATACAATGTTTTGCAATTAGGTTTGGATCATCTTGTCACTTTTATTAATCAAGTTTGTAATTTGGGAATTTCATCTTAAAATTGGGTATTAGATTTAATTATGGAGAACTAATCTCCAATCTTAATCCGGCTCAAGGCTTAAACTTTGGTTGTAAGATCCTTTAATCCTTCTTTAATTTTAATTATCATTGTTAATCCTTTTGTGTTTATTGATTGAATTTTGGAATCCTTGTTTATGTTGAGTAATTAAGTGTGATTTCCTTGTTGCTTAATTAATCAAGTTCCTTAATTTATTGTTGTTGAGATTATTAAGTGTGATTTCCTTGTAATCTCATATTTGCAACACCTTGTTATTAAGTTAATGAATGTGATTTCTTCTTGGCTTAATTAGCAAGTAAAGGATTAACTTGTAATTGGGCATTAATTGTGATTTCATTGTGTCTAATTACCCCTATTGAATCTCTTGTGCTCATATCTTCTTATTAATTTGTCCAATGTATGTGATTTCTACTTGGTAGAATTGATAAGTTGGGTTATTTGATTAAGTGTGATTTCCTTGTCATTTGGCCATTATTAAGGAGATTTAGAAGATTTATCTTCACAATAGGGTGATAATATATAATTGAAGGACTAATTGAAGGATTTTGTCAACTAAAGTGCCTAGCTTTGAGTCGGGTTAAGTCTTCCCTAATATTGATTAATTTCCATCTTAAATTCTTGGTTGTTTACTTGCATAGCACTCTTGTTTGAAATTGCCTTGTTTTGTTACAATTGAAAACTCAACCCAAACCCCCCCCCCCCCCCTTTTTATATGTTTGTTGTTATTTGTGTCACAATTGTTCTAATTGTTCTTTAATTACACTATTGCAAAACCCACCTTCTCTTGGGTTCGATCCCTTGCTTGCTATTTTACTAGTTTATAATTAGTGCTAATTAGTGTGTTTAGTGGTATATAAATTGTTAATTTGGCCGTCTTTTAGTGCGACATACTAGGCGTGTCAACCTACCTCGGCGGCAAATCCAATAAAGCAGTCCAATAAAATAATCAGAAATAGTCCACTTTAAAACCGTCACATAAACGAAATATTATAATTTAATTATTAATTATTCAATTCATTATATTAGTTTAATTAATTACAATTTAGTTTAATTAATTAATTTTCCGTGTAACAATTACGTAACCCAACCTATTAATTTATTGACACAAACCAACCATACACACCATGGCCATACAATCCCGTATAACCAGATGAAAGACAAAACAGAGACCACGACATGCCGAAATACCGAGTCCCAAACCCCTCACCATGACCAGCCGACTGCGACACTCATAGCCACCGACACCACCACCCAATCCTACCATGCTCTATCCTGCACCACGGCCAACCCCGACAGCCCTTAACCACCACGTGAAACCTCCTATACAGGCCCCAAAACCCCGCCCTAAACAGCTCCTGAAAACCCGACACGAAAAGAACAAAACCCGACTAAATCACCACGCTACTGCCACCATGACCACCCGTGGCCACCACCGTGGTCTCCCTTGACCCCCGGTGGTTCCACCACCTGCTACACCCACGCACGACCCATCAAACGATTCAAAACCCACCTAAACAGCTTAAACCCGCGTGAACCACCACAACCCGACAGCTCACCGCACCAACCACCACCTCAAGCCACCCCGACTCCACCATTAAGACCGCCCATAGCCGAGCTATCCAGACACCCAAGTCCCATGTTTATTCGTCCAACCAGTAAGTCACAAAACCCGTCTTAAATCCGCGACAACCATAACATTAGACGCGAAATTCGCCTTCCACGGTGGTCAACAACAGCCACGACAGGTCCCACTAGCATCCCGACGGTCAAGGCCAACTAATGAGGGTAACGGCACGGTTCACGGTGGTCTATACGGAGTTTAAACGATAATTTAATTAAATACGACTATATAAATATAAATTGAGACGGTCTTACCTTGAGACAACAATAATTGGATGAATTTTCTTATTTTTCTCCCTTTGATCTTTCTCTCCCTTGCCTTAGATCAATTATTGTGTTTTTATGTTTTTGTATGCTTATGGGTAGATACAATAGCTTATTTATATAGGTGTGGGAAGGGAAGAGGGAGGAAGTTTCCTTAAAGCAATTACCTTTATTTTCCCTTTTCTTTTTAATTACTCTCATATTAGTTTTAATAATAATATACAATTACAATCCCGACTATATACTCAACATACACGGCTTACCCGTGCCCACGACCCACATTTCTTCCGTTTTAATTATTTTATATTTTATTTTCGTCTTATAAATTTATTATCCAATTAATTAAATTATTAAATATCATTTAAAACACATTTTAATATAATTCTACCGTCTAAAATGCGGTGTATTACAGTCTTCCCTCCTTAAAAAGAACTTCGTCCCGAAGTTCACCAAATACCCAAACAACATAAATAATATCACAAATAAATTCCAACTAAATTTCTTATTAAATCCTTCACAAGATACTTTTATTATTAAATTTATCCTAAAAATGTTATAAAAATACGAGATGTTACATCTTATCCCCCTAAGAAAAAGGGTTACGTCCCCGTAACCAACTAACTCAAACAAAAAGACTAGGGTACTTTTCTCGCATAGCAGCTTCAGCTTCCCATGTAGCTTCTTCCACCTTATGATTAGACCATAAAACCTTCACTAGAGCAGTCTCACCATTACGAGTCTTTCTCACTTTTCGATCCAAAATTTCCTTAGGCTCCTCAACATAAGATAACTGCTCATCAATCTCAACATGCTCAGGCTCCAGCACATGAGTAGGATCACTCACATACTTCCTCAATTGTGAAACATGAAAAACATTATGCACTCTATCCAAAGATGGAGGTAATGCTAAACGGTAAGCTACCTCTCCAACTCTGACTAAAATCTCATATGGCCCAATATACTTCTGACTCAACTTCCCTTTCTTCCCAAACCTCATCACACCTCTCATAGGAGACACTTTAAGCAACACCTTATCTCCCACAGCAAACTCTATATCACTCCTTTTCAAATCTGCATAGCTCTTCTGTCTATCTTGCGCTGTACGCATCTTTTGACGAATAATGTGCACTTGCTCCACCATTTCGTGTATCATCTCAGGTCCCAACACAACTGCATCTGCCCTGTCATCCCAACACACAGGACTCCTGCACTTCCTGCCATACAATGCCTCAAAAAATGCCATGCCAATACTAGCATGATAACTGTTATTATACGAAAACTCAATCAAATCCAACCTCTCCTCCCAAGATCCACCAAACTCCATCACACAAGCTCTCAGCATATCCTCCAAGGTCTGAATAGTCCTCTCGGTCTGACCATCTGTAGCTGGATGAAATGCTGTACTCACCTTCAACTGAGTCCCCATCAAAGATTGCAATTCTTGCTAGAACTTAGATATAAACCTTGAATCACGATCAGAAACAATATCCTTTGGCACACCATGAAGCTTCACCACATTTTTGACATAAGATTTAGCCAACTCAGATTTACTCCAAGTATCTTTCATAGGAATGAAGTGAGCTGACTTAGTCAATCGATCCACAATCACCCATATCATATTATTCCCTCTTTGAGTCTTAGGCAACCCCACAATGAAATCCATCGAAATACTCTCCCATTTCCACTCAGGCACATCCAAGGACTGAACTTTACCTTGTGGTCTCTTATGCTCTCCCTTCACTCTTTGACAAACCAAACATCTAGCAATGAACTCAGCAACCTCTTTCTTCATCTTAGGCCACCAAAAAGTCTTCTTCAAATCTTTATATAATTTATCTCCTCCAGGATGAACAGAATATGGAGTAGAATGAGCTTCAGTTAAGATCTTTCTTTTTAATTCTTCATCATCGGGTACACACCATCTCCCATCAAACCTCAAACCACCATCACTATCCATGTGAAACCGCTTCTTCCCGCCTTCCACCATGGCCTCACCCACGGCCTCTCTCCACCGCGCCACTCTCGCATCTTTTTCTTGCTTTTTCCTGATCTCTTCATACAACTCTGGCTCAATGGTCAAATCTCCAATTGTATCTCCTTTCCTGATCATAGAAATGCCCATCTTTTCCATTTCCTCACGCAATCTCATCCTAGACATGGCAGTACAAAAAGCATGGACAGATTTTCTACTAAGTGCATCCGCCACCACATTAGCCTTCCCTTCATGATAAATTATTTCCATGTCATAATCTCCAATTAACTCAATCCATCTCCTCTGTCTCATATTTAGCTCCTTCTGAGTATAAATGTACTTTAAGCTCTTGTGATCAGAAAATACCTTAAAAGTAGCTCCATAAAGATAATGACGCCACAATTTCAAGGCAAAAACCACCGCTCCCAATTCCAAATCATGAGTTGGATAGTTTGCTTCATACTGCTTCAGCTGTCTCGAGGCATAAGCTATTACTATCCCATTCTGCATAAGCACACATCCCAAACCATTCTTCGAAGCATCTGTATAAACTTCAAAATTCTCACTCCCTTCAGGTAAGGCTAAAATAGGAGCTGTAGTCAGGCGCTCCTTCAGGGTTAGGAATGCCTTCTCACAACTCTCATCCCACTGAAACTTATTCTCCTTCCTCATCAAGGTAGTTAAAGGCTTAGCTATTTTTGAGAAGTCTTTTACAAACCTCCTATAATAGCCAGCCAACCCCAGAAAACTTCTAATATCCCCCACATTCTTCGGTCTCTCCCACTTGGAAACTGCCTCAATCTTGCTTGGATCCACTGACACTCCCTCCTTTGACACCACATGCCCCAGAAAGGCAACCTTCTCTAACCAGAACTCACACTTGGTCAACTTAGCATAAAGATTATTTTCCCTCAAGGTCTGCAACACAATCCTCAAATGCTTCTCATGCTCTTCTTTATTCTTAGAATACACCAGGATATCATCGATAAAGACAACCACGAACTGATCCAAATAGGGACTAAACACACGGTTCATTAAGTCCATGAAGACTGTCGGTGCATTAGTTAATCCAAATGGCATAACAACAAATTCGTAGTGTCCGTACCTTGTCCTAAATGCAGTCTTTGGAATATCTTCGTTCTTAATTCTCAACTGATGGTACCCCGACCTCAAATCAATCTTAGAAAATATTCCAGCCCCGCTCAGTTGGTCAAATAAATCATCAATCCGCGGCAAAGGGTAACGATTCTTGATAGTCACATTATTCAACTCTTTATAGTCAATACACAACCTCATGCTCCCGTCTTTCTTTTTAACAAATAACACAGGTGCTCCCCAAGGTGACACACTCGGCCTCACATATCCCTTATCCAACAACTCCTCCAACTGCTTTTTAAGCTCCTCCAACTCTTTAGGTCCCATCCTATAAGGTGCTTTAGAAATTGGTCCCGCCCCAGGTTTTAAGTCAATGCCAAAATCAATATCCCTCTGAGGTGGTAACCCTGGAATCTCATCTGGAAACACATCCTGAAAGTCTTGCACAACAGGTATAGATGCCGCCCCAGGCACCTCCACTCTCGTGTCCCTCACATGACACAAGATCAACTCACCTCTCTTCCTCAAACAAGATTTTAAGGTAACTGTTGAGATAAGTTTTATTTTTGGTTTAACTACAAATCCCTTGTAACACACTTTTATTCCCTCTGGTCCACTCAAGGTTACTTTCTTTTGGTGACAATCTATAAAGGCTTTATATTTACTCAACCAATCCATCCCTAAAATTACCTCAAAACCACCCAAAGGAAATTCAATCAAACTGGTCAAAAAGATAGCTTCCCCAATTTTAACTGACACATCTCTATACACACGACTACATGGTATGGAATCCCCCGAAGGTATATCAACTAGGTCTTTTATCTCATCATATTCTTTCAAGTTTAAAGTCCTAGCATGCTTACTTGAAATAAAAGAGTGGGTAGCTCCCGAATCAAACAAAACAAATGTAGGCTCAGAATTAACAAGAAATGTACCCGTGACAACATGAGCATCTTCCTCAGCAGCCTCCTTTCCCATCATAAATAATTTCCCACTACTCTTAGCTCCACTCTGGCTAGCTGATGCTGACCCATTCTGCTGATTTCCATTGTTCATTATCTTCTGAAAATTATTGCTTTGGTTGTTGTTGAAGCGATTTTGGTTGGAATAATTGTTGTTGCTCCTCTGATAATTGCCACCACCAGATCTTGGATTATAATTCCCATAATTCTGCATAGGAGTACGATAGCCTCCACTCTGGTTCACATTTACATAACCCCTTCCTTGACTTCCCACATGAACTCTGCAATCAGCAATCTTATGACCCACTTTCCCACATCTAAAGCAAGTAAGCACACCGCCTCCCGAAGATCCTCCTCTGCCGAAACCTCCACGGTTTCCATTCCCATTCTGCCCATTGTTGGAGAAAAAAGATCGGTATGGATTCACATTTTGTTTCTTATTCCCAGCATTCTCACTTGCAGCCTCAGTCTTTCTCTTCTCACCCTTTTCTTTCTTTTCTTCCTTAAGCATATACGCAATCCTCTCAAAGCATGTCCCGGCTCTTTGATACACGTCATCCATGTTACTTGGTTGCCCACCGACCTCTTCTTGATAGTTGTGGTCAACCCCTTCTCGAATCTAAGTGCCAACATCTCCTCTTTGAAGTTTAAGTCTGCAACATACTCGGATAGCTCCATGAACTTATTGTAGTAGGTCTCCACTGTCATCTCATCTGTCATTTTGAAAGAGTCAAATTCTGCTCTCATTCTGCTCTTAATGTGCTCTGGAACGAACACAGCATTCATAACCTTCATGAACCCCGACCACCTCACATAATCACTTCCACTATTTACGGCAGCCTCTCTCACAGCCTCCTTGCTTCTAGTCCACCACATACCAGCTTTCCCTCTTAGATAATAAGCAGCCTAATCCACTTGCATTTCCGCAGGACACTTCAATAGCTCGAAAAGATTATCAAATTCTCTGTGCCAATTTCCCAATAAAGAAGGTGCTCCCAAGCCATCATACTTCGTCGGATTGTGCCTCGCAATAGAAGCACTCACTTTAGCTGAATCTTGCACTGACCCCTTGGCTTTCAACGCAGCTGTCAAGGCCTCATTCATAGCAATGAGACGATCAATCTCCTCTTGAGACATAGAAGTGGGTGTAGGTGTAGATGTAGCCTTCTTTGGAGGCATGGTTCTGATGTTAAAGGAAAGAAAATACACACATAAGCTTTTGCTCAGGAATTTAGGCATAAGGTTTTTAATTAATACACCTGCAAAGGAAACAACATGTGGTTGATTGGACTGGCCTAAAGCCAGCCAACCACGTGACGCACCACCGTTCAAAACCGCCACACCCACAAAACTTATTGCTTAATCATTAAATTACTACACTAATCATGGCTTACGGATCACATAACCGCATATCACTAGACATAATACTTCTAATTCACACAACATCCATTCATGTAGATTAATAATTAATAATTCACGCTATTAATTCGAATCAATTTATATAATTTCAACCAAATAATTCAATTCACTATTCGATGCATATTATCACCCAAATTTCAACACAAATCCCAATAGTTACTCCAATTCTCACGGCCCTAGGCCAAAATGCAATCATATATTACTTACCTCAATCCGCGTCCTGCAACAAGGTTAGAAATTTCTATCTTAAAACAGATCATTGACCCTTAAGACATAAGATATTCTCTATTTACCCCACTCGTTCAATTCTCTCAAAGGTGACCGGTTCAAAACTGAAAGGGCCAGAAGTTTGGTGTGAGGGGGCCCCTAACTCATCCCAAGCCTTAAGGGGCTCCTAACAGTTTCTACCCGGGTTCATTTTATTAGACTCATCCTAAATTCATTGGATTCATTTGTTTTGGCCTGAGGAACGTACTCTCTGATACCACTTTGTAACACCCCTATTTATTTAAGAGCCTTTACTAGGCATTCCTAGATAAATGAACGTGTTACCATCTCAGTTACCTGAGGTAGTGAATACAAAGGTAAACGAAACCACAGTACTTTAAATAATTATAATGTTTAAATGGCTTTATTACATAATCCAAAATAAATAATTAAATTAATAAATACAATCTAGGCGGAAAACTAAATAATACGAATAATAAATATTGTTTGTTCTTCTAAGGTGATCTAGACAACTAAGTAAATGCCCTATCCTCTCGCCCTTGGCTCCCCTTCTAAGCACGCTCAATTACGAAATCAATCTGCTCCCCAATTATTGGTTCCTCACAGGTGTTTAACGAATACACGGTCAACCCAACGGTTGAGTAGGAATATCTAAACAACAAGAACAGTACAACAATAATACAGAATAAATATGTAAATGATCAATCCCGATCACAACTCCAAATCTCCACACATCCTCCATACACAACCCGAGACACCCATATAAATAACTCGAGACACCCTTATCAATAACCCGAGACACCCTTATAAACAATATCAACATAAATCCCGAGACACCCTTTTATATACCGCCACTCGTGGACCGGTTCTTCATTTTACCCGCCACCCTTGGACCGGGCCTTCAAAAATATCAATACAATATACAATATGGATGGTAATAAATTAACAACACAACATTCAACAGTTAAACATCCAATTCCAACTAACCATTACTTAATAAATCACACCAACACATATTCGAGTTGAGTAGATAACCTACCTCGGCGGCAAATCCAATAAAGCAGTCCAATAAAATAATCAGAAATAGTCCACTTCAAAACCGTCACCTAAACGAAATATTATAATTTAATTATTAATTATTCAATTCATTATATTAGTTTAATTAATTACAATTTAGTTTAATTAATTAATTTTCCGTGTAACAATTACGTAACCCAACCTATTAATTTATTGACACAAACCAACCATACACACCATGGCCATACAATCCCGTATAACCAGATGAAAGACAAAACAGAGACCACGACATGCCAAAATACCGAGTCCCAAACCCCTCACCATGACCAGCCGACTGCGACACTCATAGCCACCGACACCACCACCCAATCCTACCACGCTCTAGCCTGCACCACGGCCAACCCCGACAGCCCTTAACCACCACGTGAAACCTCCTATACAGGCCCCAAAACCCCGCCCTAAACAGCTCCTGAAAACCCGACACGAAAACAACAAAACCCGACTAAATCACCACGCTACTGCCACCATGACCACCCGTGGCCACCACCGTGGTCTCCCTTGACCCCCGGTGGTTCCACCACCTGCTACACCCACGCACGACCCATCAAACGATTCAAAACCCACCTAAACAGCTTAAACCCGCGTGAACCACCACAACCCGACAGCTCACCGCATCAACCACCACCTCAAGCCACCCCGACTCCACCATTAAGACCGCCCATAGCCGAGCTATCCAGACACTCAAGTCCCGTGTTTATTCGTCCAACCAGTAAGTCACAAAACCCGTCTTAAATCCGCGACAACCATAACATTAGACGCGAAATTCGCCTTCCACGGTGGTCAACAACAGCCACGACAGGTCCCACTAGCATCCCGACGGTCAAGGCCAACTAATGAGGGTAACGGTACGGTTCACGGTGGTCTATACGGAGTTTAAACGATAATTTAATTAAATACGACTATATAAATATAAATTGAGACGGTCTTACCTTGAGACAACAATAATTGGATGAATTTTCTTATTTTTCTCCCTTAGATCTTTCCTCTCCCTTACCTTAGAACAATTATTGTGTTTTTATGTTTTTGTATGCTTATGGGTAGATACAATAGCTTATTTATATAGGTGTGGGAACGGAAGAGGGAGGAAGTTTCCTTAAAGCAATTACCTTTATTTTCCCTTTTCTTTTTAATTACTCTCATATTAGTTTTAATAATAATATACAATTACAATCCCGACTATATACTCAACATACACGGCTTACCCGTGCCCATGACCCACATTTCTTCCGTTTTAATTATTTTATATTTTATTTCCGTCTTACAAATTTATTATCCAATTAATTAAATTATTAAATATCATTTAAAACACATTTTAATATAATTCTACCGTCTAAAATGCGGGGTATTACACTTATAGCTTTTAAAATATGAAAATTATTGCAACAATAATTATCAAATTGGGGCATTAACCCTTCAAAATAGTGTCACAAAAAGGTAATTATCATAAGGATTTAGGGCGAATTTCAGTTTGGGGCACTTTTAAGACGGAGTTTTAAGACAAATTTTTGGGTAAAATTAGCCAAAACCATCACCAAATATGATTCCCACAACATACATTACTCAATTTTCCCTTTTTCATACTCAAAAGACAAACAAAATTTCAATTTGTAGCCCAAACCCTAGAAATTTCGGTCCATATGTACTCCCATATTGGTTCGATTTTTCTACTTCTAGCATCAACAACCAACAAACTAGAGCAATTTTATCAAAATACAACAATTATAAACAATAATCCATGAGTATAAATCGAATTTTTCAGAAAAACCAACACTTTATTTGGTTATAATTGATTAAAAACAAAGAAGAAGATTAGCATTCTTATCTTGAATGATTAGCAAATGAATAGAACGAATTAATCAAGGACAAAAAAAATAAATCAAGCACAAATCCACAAAGGTTTTGAGAGAAAAGGGATGATGATAGAGAGTTTAGGGTTTAAAGTATGAAGAAATAAGAGAACAGAGAGTTTGGGAAAGTATAAGAATCCCGTGTTAACCCGGGTACTGTAGCACTTACTCGATCGAGTAAGAGTTGGAGCTACTTGATCGAGTTTTCACTGGCAGTTCCAACGTTTTCGATCTAATAACCCTACAACTAGATCGAGTAAGGTCTACTCGATCGTGTTGGCACTCATACTCAGTCGAGTAAGGTTAAGAACGAGGTCAAAGTTACGAGTTCGGTTAACGATTCCTGCAAAACAATAACTTGTGTCGATTTCCAATTATATTTGGATCTCATCACTGATTATTTCATCCAATTACGATACATTGACACTAACTCAAATGCAACACAACTATTTCATCCAAACATTACACATATCATTCCATCCTACACTAAACATTATACAAAACTTTGCAACTATGTTTTGTTTCAATTCACATGAATATTCATATATATATATATATATATATATATATATATATATATATATAATTAGGATTTGGAGAGTCTAGATTCTTAGGGTGAGTCCGTCCTATTAATCGGATCACTAGATTCATCAGATCTGACGACTAAAATAAAGCGTGAGTTTAAGGGTAGTTTCGTACTTTCCTTGCTTTGTATAAGACGTCAACCTCTGCTCGTTTCTATTATTCTTGCTGTCAATAATTTCTCTCTCTTATTTCTCTCTCTTCAACTTCTCTTACGAAAAAAAACAATTTGTAGAGTTCCATTGTTTCGCGCTTTCTCCTACTGTAAATTATACCTTCTTGCTCGTCCAGATTCAACATCTCCAGTGATAATTGCGAGGTTTACAGAGCTAGGATCGATGTTTAGAGTGGAAAAACTAGGTCTGACATGTCGTTTATTTCTATTTTGCCATTTTTTGTGATTAGGTTTTGTAATTGTGCATTTTAGTTTGTTTTTATGTCGATCAATTGTTCATATCTTCCCATTCTTTTCATAATTTTTGCTTTAATTAGATTTTAATCATTATATTTGTGCTAGTGTCGGATAAAATCGCCATAAGCGGTGCTTCAATTGGATCCGAAATTATGAGACTCTAAAAAAAGACGACAAGAAATACATCGACCGTGAGAGTTCTATGAGCTTTACTTGATTTCTTCAAATTGTGGGAAGGTTAGTTTGTTTTCTTCTTTCATCTATCAGAATTCAATTTGTAGTGAAGAGATTTCTTACACTTCTCGCTAGACATCTATTGGAATTAGTTTTTTTCTTAATAATTTCTCTACATATATACTCATCTCAGTTATTTAATTAGGATTTAGTTTGATTTTAATCTGATTATGGTGCGCATTTCAGGAAAATATATTCGTTTTGTTTGAGCTTGTAAAAATTAATTGTTGACTGCTGCTGATATGAGTAGGCGTGATTAATATAGATGAGACAGAGGTGTTGTGTTTGATGAAGGAGATGAGGTTTGAATTCTCCAGTACTATTAATAACAATTAATTGTTGACTGTGTATAACAATTACTTCTTATTTCTTGATCTTTCTAAAATGTGATACGTAAGGTTTAGTGTATTGCGATATTAATATTGATAATTGATAATTGTGTTACTGTGATGGTATAAGTGTGTGATTGTAACGATGCCAATGTGTTATGGTAGTGGATAAAAGTGTAACTTGTGACAGTAATGGGTTAACTCTGTTACGATAATTGTTTAATCGTGTTATAATAATAGTAATACTTTGTTACAATAACGATTTACTCAAGTTACAATAACATTTATACTTTGTCATAATAATGATTTTGGTTCAAACTTTCGTAATGTTTTTGATTACCAATCATTTCCTACTATGCAGTAGTATCATTTATATGACTTACAGGTAGGTAGCGGCTTTTGGAATTGTGTTCCTTTTAATTGGTATCATTGATACTTGCCTTTTGAGAATATTAAGTTCTCTCCTAGTATTATCCTATCTTAAAGATTGCCATTTGTTTGAGGTTATGGTCTAATAATGGTGTTATTCTACCTGTGTAAGGATATAAATGTGTAACCTTATTACTCATTATGGTTTCTCTAACAGCAAATTTATGGTACCCTGATGACTGTTGGCAACTAAAATTTTCAAGGCTTTTACATACTGAAGTAAGTGATGAATAGTGATTAATGAAACAATAGTATAATTGTGTTATTCTAATGGTACATGTGTGTTATTATAATAGTATGGCTTTATTATTATAATGGATAATTGTCTTACTGTATTGGTACAAACGTGTTTTTATAATGGTATTCCGTACAAGTTAGGGCAGAGTACGGATCGGGTATTTGATCCAAAGTGCTAGTTCGGATCGGATATCCATATTAAAAATCCCGAAGTTAGATATCCAATATCCAAACCAAATGTTTCGGATATCCAATGTTCGGGTATCCAAAATAATCGGATCGGATGCGGATATCCATCGGATATCCATACTTTAGAATTTATTTTAAAATTAAGTTTGAAACACGATTATATTCATAGTCTTACATGATGATTTTCTTTAGTGTTCTTATTCCAATGTTCTCGACATAAAATTTAAGTACAACCTAGATATTTCTCTAATATTTTAAACATTAATTAAGTTATTGTATCAAATAAAATTTAATTTTCTCGAAATTATACTAGAAAACTATAGTTTCGGATCGGATCGGATATCCAAATGTTTTAATTCTAATATCCATATCCAAACCAAAACCAAAGATTTCGGATCAGATATCCAAACCAAACTTAACTTTCGGATCAGATATCCAAACATTCGGATCAGATTCAGATCGGATATCGGATCAGTTTGGATAATCGGATTTTTTGCTCTGCCCTAGTACAAGTGTGTTATTGTAATGGTAAACTCATGTTACTCAAATGGTATATGTGTTATTATAATGGTACTAGTGTTACAATATAGAGAACTCATAATTTCCAGCCGGGTGAAATAGCGGTGGTGAATGCACCTGGTTATTTTAGAATTCTGTATAAGTGTTTTATTGTAGTGGTGAACTTATGTTACTCTAATGGTATATGTGTGTTATTATAATGGTACTAGTGTTACAATATAGAGAACTCATTGTTTACATGAATAGCGGTTGTGAATGCACCTAGTTATTTTAGAATACCGTACAAGTGTGTTATTGTAATGGTGAACTTATGTTACTCTAATGGTATATGGTGGTTATTATAATAGTAGTGTTATAGTATAGGGAACTCATCATTTCCACCTGTAGGCATTTAAGTGCTGCATGTCTATAAGATCGTGCTTTTATTAATTCAACCCCAGTTTGCCTTTTTGTGTGTGTTGATTATTTGCATTGAAAATAGTATTTCGTATTTGTCTGTGGTTTTAGAATATTTTTTAACGCATGCTTGACTTTTCACAGTTTATATGTTAAAATCCATTTATCCTTTAGCGCTATCTTACTCGTTTCTCGTTTCTGTTTCGGTGGATAGTGTCTTTTGTTTTCTTAAGAAACAAGGCACATAAAAGCAAGTGAGTTTAAAATTCTGTCATATAATTGTTTGTTAGCTCCGCACAATCTTTTTTCTTTCTTTTCCTTGCCTATATGAGTATATGACTCACTTGCAAGAATTTGTTTGGTTGATATTTTATGTTAGTTTAAGGTATATAAACAGTATGAAGATAATTGAATATGAAAATTGGAACAGGCATTCCTACTACTGGGCATAGTTACTAGTTATTTGAGTTTATGTACTTTATAAGAAAGGCAACATATGTCTAAGTAGTTAGAGATGTGAACTAACGTTTAACAACAAAATGTACTGCTGAATTTTTTATTTTTACGTTTTTAACATTTTCAAGGCTATTAGCTCAAATGGAAGAGCAATGTGCAAATTTTTGCATAAAGGTATGGGTTCAAGTCCCATATAGCCATGTTAAGTTAAGAATCCAGACTAGAACTTGTCAAGAGCAATGCAGTATCATTGATGATGTGTTAGTCGTATTCCTACTCAGGCGTACAAAAAAACAAGTAAGCCATGGCTCGAGTGTGAAATTCTGATATGCATGAGCCAATGTCCTAGCACTAAGCAAACAGAGGTTTAGAGGTTAGCATTCATGTAATAACAGTTAGTTCAGGGCTTGTCCTTTTTGAAATAGGATTGCATGATCTAGCCTTTTGTAAGCTCAAAGTCATGCTTATCAAATTGGATTCAACTAGACAGGATACAAAACATTACTAGCCCCCCAGTGTAACACTACTTTGCATTTAAAGTAACGTTATCATTTAATAACCAATATGGGAGTCGAACCCACGAAAGTAACGTTAGCACTTAATAACCAATATGGGAGTCGAACCCACATCTTGTGCATTGCACAATGCTCGACCCTTTGAGCTAATTGGCTTTCTAAAATAATAGAACATAAATATTCACAACGTAAGTAAATTTACAAAACCCCTTCAAATACGTTTTAGCTTAAAGTGCACGTCTTGTATACATAACTCTATCATTTATCTCAAAAAACAAAAAACTCTATCATTTATCTATACACGATCTTATACCAACAAACTCCATGTGTTCATTGTGTTGCACTAACCACAAATATGTGCTACTTTAAAAATTAATATACGTTTCAATAACGATTACGTGTCACAAGAAGAGCTCATAACACTACTCATATGGATTATAGATTATAATAAATGTGCTACACCAACTGGAGATATGTGTTATAATAATAGTGAATGTGTGTTACAATGATAAAACTCATGGTTGATAGGCAGAAAATAAATGTGTTACAGTAACAACAAAGATGTGTTACAATAACAGCTTATATATGTTACTATAATTTACTATACAGGTAACATGTGTTATAATTAATAGTCAGTATGTTTTACATGCGAAAATGGACATTGCTCAACCATATTGAGCTAATAGCCTTCATGAAGCATCTTTGCATTAGAGCTCAAAGTACTTAATAAAACTAAATCGTTCTGCATAAAATTTATGGCCTACACTCGAAGGAAATTCAAGATAACCCCTTTATTCGGTTGCCAAAAAATTAGCCTTCCGAAAAGAAGAGATTAGCACTTTATACAGCTTTTTAGACAGTTGCCAAAAAGAAGAGTAACACCTGTTATGTTTCAATAAAACCAGTCAAGGAAATAATGAATGTTGTCCTATTTGATTATCTTAATTATATAGAGTACATCATGATGGCATAAGCATTCCTTACCTATTCCACAACTCGAAAGACCAACTTAATGAACCTCAATACTTTCAAACATGTCCATATCAAGGGAGTGACTATGGGAACACCCTTCAAAGTTCAAACATACACACAGTAGAAATATACAAGGGTAAAAAAAATGGACTATACATTATGGCCTTATCTGTTAAAGCTATGTTCATTCACCTGATTATTAAACACACATCATCATTGGCTCATTGCCCTGACGCGGTAACAGATTTAGAGCCGCAGATCAATTTACAAGTGACTTACAAGTGAAATGCATAGAACAGCTACTGATTTCCGGAAGCTAAGCAGGGTTGTTTTGGGCTATGCTCATATGATCACCCCATCCTCGCACCCATGGTTGTCCGGGCGGTGCGCGCATCTCTCCGGCAGCATACTTGTTTAGATTGCTTCCAACCTTTTCTCAAACAACTGTGAATACCTATGATAGTTGAACTTAGTGTGCAATTCTATGTTCAAAATACAGACATCAGATAATTAATTATTATACTGAGTATACACCACAAACTCACTGGATTCTTAATGATTGATTCAGGTAGTTGTTCCTGTTCACTCAACCACCTCTACAAATCGGGGTTCTCCTGTCGGAAATAAACACAAGAACTAGACATAAATTTCAGATCAAAGGAACACGAATAGGCAATTATTACTTTCTTAGTATAACTAAGTCTTACACACTTATCTTACGATGGTTCTTTTATAGAGTATATCATGATGGCATAAGCATTCCTTATCTATTCCACATCTATAATTGTCCATTTCCTGCGTATTTCTGAACCAACATAAGCATCGCCCATAGTTCAACACCAACAAAATTATTACAGACAACATTTGTAACGAGTGTGACTCTAAAAAAATAACCACGGATATTTGTTATTGTAACTTGTAGAAAATGTTACCATAACACCATGTATGTGTTACGATAACTTTATATGCGATTTAATAACAAGTACTCCAGGTATATTGAAGTAACAACCCTATACATGTTATAATAACACCAAGTATATGTTACATTAGCAACCAGTGTGTATTACGGAATATATTTTCAACATCAAAATATATAAGCATCATTCATCAAATGATTCAATCGGAGTGTGATTAAAATCAAAAGATGAAATTCTGAAGTCTTAGTATCTCTGCTAATAAAAAATCATGAAAATAGTTAATCAAGTCTCTGCTACATATACAAAAATTATACGATAAAAATTAAATCTAACGGATTTCTAGGGTTTGAAGATTAGTTATTGATTTTGAAGCGAAAATCCATGAAATTAGGCACTGCGATAACGGAGAGAATGAACAGCTAAACAAAATGCACTTCTATAAACATACCTAAGTTAATCATTTCTTAAAGATATCCTGATCAATTAAAAATTCGAAAAAGAGAGATACAATACCTAACACATATTTCCATGGAATTCGATGATGAAATACGCCGACATTATTTGGATATGGACTAGATTATATTATCCTTGATCTAAGTCATATTTGTTTCGATTTTTGTAGGTTGTTAAGTTAAAAGAGTGGAAAGACGAGAAGGATCAAGAGGTGAGAGAGAAAGAGTGTTAAGAGAGAGGAGGAGTGTTTTTTTCTTTTCCGATGAAATATGAAAGGCTGGTTGTCAACCCAGCGTAACTCACGTGTCCTTTTTTTCATTAAATCATAGCCGCTGATTATCTTAGATCCTACGGTCCAGAAAAGTAGGACGGACTCATTTAAAACCCTGGACTCACCGGATCTCTGCTGTAGAGGCGGGATCCGGTGAGAACGATCACTCGGTGCAAACGGTGAGAACGACCTACAATAGTAGTTTAAGCAAAAAATCACGCGTGATTTCGAAAAAAACCTAACACACAGCTAACCCGACTGTTTGACAAAAAAATCCAAAAAATCTCTTTCTCTCTCTACTTTCCAAAACTTTTCCCCCAAATCTAAACAAATATTTCCGCGAAAACATAGGAAATTCCGCGAAAAAACACTCAAACTATAGCCGCCAAAATCGACGAAATTGATCATAATCAATGGCGTCGATCATCTAATTGATGTACTGATATAATATTTTTCTGATTGATTTGGTGTGATTGATGCATTAACAATCGATTTTGTGATTTCGATTGGCATTCCAGAATTATTTCAATCGTAGAAAATTATGGATGTTGAGGGTTCTAGCGATTTGGGGGAACATACTGATGCGATTGTTCCATCTGTTAGCAATGATATCGTGCAGACATCATCTCATCTAGGTATGTACATCTGCAAATCAGTTGAGATGAGATTTTTTTATAAATCGTTACAATAAAATCGTCTGATTGATGTATCTATTGATCATTTTGATGCGTATTCATACTAATTTAAACATAGGAAGACAAATTATTACCATTGCTGCTCGTGTATCGTTAGCCTGATTGGTATTATAAATTGATGAGACTGATGGATATGAACAGTTGTCTTACCGGTCTGGTTAGTGTATGTGATATGCAGTTTGTTTTAGAGTTGATTATTACACTTGCTGATCATATTTCTTATGCACGCTATACAGTATTCTGTTTAGTTCAATAGCATGTATATTAGTATAATTGATGTAATTGCCTTATATGGAAAACGTACCTGGTAGAAGAACGGAACCGCCCTTTATAAACCAACGTATATGAAAAGCATGTATATTAGTGTAGTTGATGCGTTTGTGTTTTGTCAGCAGCGTATCTAGAATTATAATTAAGGGATATACCAATTCGTGTCATAATAAACATTTGACTTTCTGCCTGTGATGAAATTATAAGACGTGTTTGGTGTATCTTGACGTCTACGTTAAGTAGACAGTAATGAAAAATACGATATGTCAGCGATCAGGCACAAATTTCTGAGTTAATTTCTGTGATTTTTGTTTTCTAATTGATTTTGTGCTTTTGACTAAATTAGCGTACCTGAAAATTATATTTGTTGTGCATTAGTTATTTGAACTTGCTGCTTATACCCATACTGTTCTACTGTGTAGCGTGCATAGATGCAGGCTCACCAATCATCGAGACAAACCCGGAGGAAAGAATACCTGTATGTGCGCCAGAATTGAAGCCTGTTTTGGGTATGATCTTTGATAAACTAGAGGATGGGCTAGATTTCTATAAGGCTTATGCTGCTAATTCTGGTTTTAAAATGAGGAAGTCGACGCAACGAAACATAGTTGGGGTTGTCATGACTAAGTACTGTGTGTGCAGTAAAGCTGGAGAAAGTAAGCCTAGAGGGAAGGTAAAAAGGAGACAGAGAACTAGAATTTTGTGTAATGCAAAGATTTTTTTTCGAAGAAATGAAAAAGGACAATGAGTGATTGTTGACTTTCATGAAGGTCACACCCACCTCCTCTCAACACCAAACACCGTGGTGCATTTGACTGAGTCACGAGAATTAACCCTTATACATAAATCCATGATTGTTGATAATTCTAAAGTGAATAAGGGGCCTGTGCAAAGCTTTAGGATGTTCAAAGAGTACGTGAAAGGGTATCAAAATGTAGGGGCATCACTTGAGGACTTCAAAAAATTTTGGAGGGATGTGAAAAAATTTATTAAAGGGTATGACGCGCAAATGATGATTGAAAATTTCATGCACAAAAAAGCCATGTGTAGTTCGTACTACTTTGATTTTGATGTTGACGATCGTGGTCGACTATCTAGGGTTTGTTGGTTTGACCCTATAGCTATAAAGAATTACAGTCTCTTTGGTGATATGACGTCTTTTGACACGACGTTTAATATGAACACGTATTAAATGATATTTGCCCCTTTCACGGGGGTTGACCATCACAAAAAATGCGTCATTTGGAGCAGGACTTATAAGGAAAGAGACTGATGAGGATTTCGTATGGTTGTTTCAGAATTTTCTAAGTGCAATGAGCAATAAGTATCCTGTATGCATAATTATTGATCAAGATAAGGGCATAAGATCAGGGGTTAAAACAGTGTTCGGGGACAAAACTCAGCACAGATATTGCATGTGGCATATCATGAAAAAGCTGCCAGACAAGATCGGAACTACGCTATATCGAGAAACTAACTTCATGAAAGAGTTGTGCTCTGTGTTTGGGCGGAAGATATCGAACCGTCCGAGTTTGAGGAACGGTGGTGCTCGATTATATCTTCATACGGGCTGACCGACAATGAATGGTTAGATACCATGTTTGACAAAAGGGCTTATTGGATCCAAGATATTTCGGGGATTTATTTATGGGTGGACTAATGAGAACCACGTCCAGTGTCCGAGTCCGAGAATAGCTTTTCGGAAATTTCATGAACCCACACTTAACTTTGGTTAAGTTTCTTATGAGGTATGAGAGTGCTATGGACGCTCAGCGATGGAAACAATCCAAATTAATAGCTGAGTCAAAAACTCCTTCCCGATCTAGAAACGCCTCACCCTTTGGAAAAACACGCTTCGAGTTCTACACCCCGGTGATGTTTTTACGAATTTAAAACGAGTGGGTGGTGCTTGTTTCACCTGTGGTGTTAAAATATTAGGGATTACTAACGATGATGACTTCCCCATTATTGATCGTGAAAAGACAAGGTTTACTATGTTAACTTTATCTCGACGAAATGAAAGTGAAGCGCACTGTAAAAAGTTCGAGAGACATGGAATTTTGTGCCGTCATGCGCTTTACGTGTTGAAAGAACAAGGCCTTGACAATGTTCCGAAAAGATATCTGTTAAGTCGGTGGAGCAAATTGGCAACATGTCACCCGATTTGTAATAATGTGCCACATACTTTAATTGAAGATTGTAACTCATTAGATGTTAAACGGCACAAAATTGGTACCTTATGGTCCGAGGTGTTCTCGTGTGTGACGCTCATTTGAACAAAAAGCGAGTATGTTTGGTTGGAAATTCGAAAGGTTTTAAAGACAAGATAAGCGCACAAACCAAGACGTCGAGAATGTAGTAGTAGTAGTAACACGGGTGATAGGCTGAGAAAGAAGAATAGGGAACTTGAGATGCTCTTAGGAACAAAAATACCAAAGGAAGTGGTTGTCTTACCTCCTATTCAGTAAAAAACAAAAGGGTCTGGAAAAAGAATGATGTCCCAAAAGGAAAGCTACAAAAGAACAAAAGAAAGCGGCTAGGAAATGCAATGCTTGCGGAGAATTAGGGTTCCATGATAGTCAAAATTGTCCTGGGAGAGTATGATTCCATGATACAGGTACGCTATTAATTTTGGTGCATTCATTATTAGAGAATACTGGTGCAGATTGAATTTGTTTAGTTGGTGCTTCATTAAGGGATATTATTGTTGTATCTAATCAAATTTGTAACCGTTAATGTTTTATAGCATTTTTTCGTTTCAGGAATGAACAACGAAAAAGAGTTGCGGATCACATACCCAAATATAATGAATAATGGCGAGAGGAATTGAGACTTCATTTTTGATCTGTTATACGGGATTTTTGAACATTTTTTTTTTTTTGATCTTTTTTTTTCCTTTGTATGTCTTTTTATTTTTTATTATTCGTATATCACAACATACTAGCGTATCCACATGGATTATATGTGCATGCATCCAGCAATTTGAAAGTGTATCTATCAGAATTGTGAATGGAAACACTTGTATTATCATATACAAGTGAAAGCTTATGGAAGGCTTGCGTTCTAGATATTAAGAGCTAATGAATCTGCTCATTTTTTGATATGTGAAATGGTAAAAAGTAAACTTTCAGCTATTGTCCAATAACTGATGATTTCCTAACTATGTGCAAGAGACAAAAAGCGTGAATATTAACACGACTGTTGCACATGTTTTACATGAAAATCGTACATATTAGTATTATTTGTGAAAAAACGCAGCGTAACATATTAATAAACAAAGATTCGCGAACTTAGGTTACATAGACAAAATCCTAATATTGTATGACATCTAATTATCTATTACCTGATGATTTCATTAGACACGATTGATTTCAATAGACACAATTGATATTGTATGACACTAAAAAAAAAAAGAACGGTTGTTGTTGGGTTGTTAAAGAATATAGTATTAATATGTTATCACAATTGATGTTGTGGCTATTAACACGATTGATGCACATGTTAACACGATTGACGCACATGTTATACATGATGAGCGTGTATATTAACACGATTGATGCACATGTTATACATGATGAGCGTACTTAGTAATGAAAGAGGTTGCCCGATTCCTAGCCCATTGCCACATAGACACCACCATTTGTCTAAACACAAACAGACGGAATGAGATGCATATCCTACATATTATCCACAAAAAGTAGGGGCGATGCCCTTCCATTACAAACTGTCAAAACTATCATGATTCCATATTCAACGGGATGCCACAAATGAAAACAACATGAACCAAAGGCGTTTCAAAAGACGCCTTGTACTTAGAAACCAGAAACACAGATAACCGTAAAGGAAGTTAATACAATGCAACAGAACCCTAATTACACCATCACAAAGTCCATAAGATGTACATGACTTTTACTAAGCCTACATGTCAGCCACAATCCTGCCAAACGCAAAGCCGCTCCCATGACTTTTAGTAAACCTACATATCACACATGAGAAAAAAACGATGTAAACCTTGCACTTATACAGATGTGATCAGTTAAAACTAACGATAAAGACAAATGAAAAATGAGATTTATTTTGAATACCTTACGCTTGTTCTCCTGCCAACGTAACAACTTGAGCGCGACGTCCTTCCTAAATCCAGCCAACGCCTTGAAGTTGCTTTTGTCTTCCCACAGAACTCGGTTGCGTCCAGCTTCTAACCGTTTGAGAACATGAACGCCGCAATCAAACCTTCACCAAACAAAACTAAAATAAGTACCAACACAGGCGGCCTTACTTTATCATCCATGCACAAAACACCTCATGTCCAGCATACAAAAATCAAATAAAAACATGGGACATATCGTCGCGACGCACAATTCTGCATTAACTGTACCTAGCAACTAACCTAGTGTGACATACTCAGCTGATAAGTAAATAAAAATAGATGAGTACTTACAGATTTTGCTGTTGAGGAACAGTCAGAGTCGAAAACTTAGCTAGAGGCACCCCTACAAGATGCTTGTAGCCTTTGGACCGGCATAAGATCTGGAAGACATTACTAACCTAGAACAAAATGATACGTTGAACCTATTAGTCATGAATCATTAAGGAAAGCATTATCTGAACGAAAACAATTATAATATTTTAAAAAATATACCACTTCCGCAGCAAGTTCAGTGTCAGCCCGGATATCCTTAGGACGTAGTGAGTTCAGAATATAGTTCGTCTTCATCTCCAGATCACACACAATAAGAAACCAGTGTTCGTTATCAATGATGGGTATAAAAATCCGTTGGCAAAATTAAAAGACGTATGGTATGAATGAAATGTATTTGATCTTCATAAACGAAAAATACAGTGTGATACATACCCACATTTTAGAAAGACAGAACAATATACTTACAACTTTCACACACACCCCATCTGTAGGCATATATGATGTTTTGATGTAATTGCGACCAAGATTTTTATCTCGTTGAGGATTGAGATGCTAGAATAAACAAACATAACGATTAGTAAGTCAAACATTCAAATTGATAATATTAAATGAATCACGGATGAAAAGGGTAACACTCACACGTGCGGCAGATGGGATATACAACAAATCCGGCTTTAGCATAGTTGAATAGATCCCGAACATATCGATCACCTGAATTGAAAAAACGAGTGTTGTTCTATACTACATAAAATAGAAAGAAACACGTACAAAAATTAAAAAGTGACCATACCATATCCACAACCCATTTCCGAGGTTTCAGAGAGCACATGCCCTCTTTTGTTACTTGCCCAAAGCTTGTCTCGACGACTACGTCACTACAAAAATAACGTATACACCAACGAAAAAAGCTTAGTATGTGCTATTTCTAACAACACATATAAAGTTAACAAGGTAAACATGCTAAAAAGGATGAAACATTACTCTTTAGCTGATTCTCCCGCACGTATAAGGAACACGTAGTCTAACAGGTGCGTATCAGTATATTCCACTTCTTGTACAACCGCTTGTTTCCTCTAAAAAACGAAGAAGGAAAATATATTTAGTAAGATTAACGATCACTTGCAAACGAAAAAGAAAACAAAAACAAAAAAAGAAAAAAAAGAAAAAAGAAGAAAAAGAAAAAGATGGGTGCTTGCCCAGATTTGACGTTGAGACGCTTCGCAGCCATCAACACTTGTTTTTATAATTCGTTCTGAGGGCACGACAAAACAGCAAAACAGTACTTCATCTTCTGTTTAAGAAAGATCTTGCCAATTGCAGCCCCTGATCTAGACTGGATGATTCAATATGTGAAAAAATTGTTAATGAGAAAGTTGTGATTACTTATTTACTAAACGTACATAGCCAAACAAAAGGACGTATCTTACATTTATGAACTGAGATTTGAGCATTTGGCGGGACCCCGTATATGTCTCCATGTAACACATCAGATAAATGCCATCATCCACGACGTCAATCACATGCGTTCTGGGGACGAATTCTTCACATGAGAAAAACTGGATCGCCTTAAACCGGATGATTTGGAGATCATGTCACATCGAACAAAATCCCTCTGAAAAAAGTCAGATTACAATCAGAAACGTCAACGGAGTGAGAAAACTAAATCCAACGTTTGACAAAGTGAACTGGTATGCGCAAAATCATATTCTCACCACCATGCAGACAGAATCAGCGAAGTCTACTGAGTTAGGAAGCATAGGATGAATGACTTCAATCTTTCGAGACACCATGTTGACACAAATCAGATGCGGCTCACGGAGTGTAAATGGGAACAGCATCTGGTTTTGAAACACATATATCAACCTTAGTGGAAACATAAACAGGACAAAACTGACGAATGCTACTAAAAATAAAAAAGACATAGTTGAAGCTCACCAATTTGACTTTCTCGTATTCGGTAATATTTTCACATTTAATTCCCTGAAGTTAAACACATTTAACAACAAAAATAAAGTCAGGTAGGACGATAGCATGTTAATGCAATAATATCTATATAGGAAAACACAACATTGATTAAAACTAAAGGTTAAAACAAACATAAATCAATCATAGGATAACTTACATTATGAGTAACAAAAGTGTATAAACGCAAAGGGGATGAGGCAGCTTTTAACTCCTCTCGCTTGTTCAATATATTAGCCCATGCATTTATCACATTTGTAGAAATCTTTGTGTATGAGATAAAGGACAATAAATCGTATCTTTTTTTCATAATAAATACTAGTTTATAGGATCTGACAAAAAAATCCTTACAATAACTACTCTTTAATAATGAAATAACTTTAATACTACATTAAAATAACTGTGTGTGTATTGTAGTGGACTAGGCTACCAATTTCACTAAAACACTCCCCTCTCTGATAGAATAATTGCATTTGTATAATACAATAACTGCATTATAACGTTAAAATAACTGCTGTTGCAGAGGTTGTATTGTTTTGTTTTGTATAGAATCTAAGATATTGAAATTAATAATACCATAACAGTTCTCCTGTTTTAATGTTTCCAGGCATTGAAATTAATACTACCAATGCAACAACTTTTTCTACACCTCTTTCATTGCCTCGAAATGGGAGAAAATACTATCCATAATCTGGGATTGAGATATACTCCAGGTGGCAGTGAGGAGTGGAATAGGATGGTAGAAAAGAGTTTCAAACCTGCTCTGGGGTTAATGTTTGTAAAGCTAGAGGAGGCAATAGAGTTTTACAATTTATATGATGTGGCTTGTGGTTTCATACCAAGAAAGTACACACAAACAAGATTCCGTGATGGTTTGATAGACAAAAAATCAATGGTCTGCAACAGACATGGATTCAAAGAGGATCGCAAAAAAATCAAACCTGTTGTTGAATTTGAAAACACAGAAGAGAAAAAGGTCTGTAGAGCCAAAGAAAACAAAAATAACAAGATTTGGTTGCAAGGCAAAAATACGGTTTTGTGCTGTATTCAATGACCTTAAAGAGCTAATAGGGTATGCTATTGATACGTTTTATGAAGGTCTTAATCATGACTCGCTCACTCAAAGAACGGGAATTCGGAAAAACGTAAGAACACTTAACCTTTACATGAAGCAGACAATTGTTAACAATTGTAAACTCAACATCGGGGCTACCAAGACTTTTAGAATTCTGGCAGAACAATCAAATGGGTATGCAAACATTGGTGCATCTCTCACAGAATTCAAGAACTTCAAAAGAAATATTAAATGTTATATAGGTGAGAAAGATGCTGACATGATTCTCGATTATTTAAAGGCACTTTCTGAATCACAAGATGGCTTTTAATATGCTTACCAAGTTGATGAGGATAATTGTTTGGCTAAAATCTTTTGGGCAGATGCACACGCAAGAATGAATTATTCCTTATTTGGGGACACCATCACCTTTGATCCTACTTACGGTACTAACAAGTACCACATGGCCTTTACCCCATTCACTGGGGTTGACAACCACAAAAAATCAGTGACTTTTGCTGCTGCACTTGTCGATCATGAGAACGATGGGTCATTCATTTGGATGTTTAAGAAGTTCCTTGATTGTATGGGCAACAAGGAACCTCAGTGCATTCTTACTGATCAAGATCCGGCAATTAAACTCGGGGTGCGTTCTGTATTCAAGCAAGCAAGACATCGTTACTGCATGTGGCATATAATGAAAAAACTTACCGATAAAGTTGAGTCACAGAGTTGTAAGGAGACTGACTTTGTTGAGCGGATATGCGGAGTTGTTTAGGATAATGACTTGGAACCCATTGAGTTTGAAGAAAAATGGACTCAAGTGATTAATGACTTTGAGTTGAATGATAATACTTGGTTGACATACATGTATGGCAAAAGGCACAAATGGATATCTGCTTACTTTAGGGATTTGCCTTTAGGTTGCCTTTTGAAGACTACACAAAGATCAGAGAGTCAAAACAGTTATTTCAAAAGATTTGAGAGCATAGATGGCACACTTGTAGAATTTTGGTTGCGTTTTCAGAGTGCAATGGAACAACAACGCTATAATCACAGATTTCTTGATGCTGCAAGTGACAGCACATTGCCACAGGTTTCTTCTAAGACAATGATTGAAAAACATGCCTCTAAAATCTATACACATACTATTTTCTATGAGTTCCAAGAGCAAGTGCAAATGGCTCCCTGTTCGTGTGCCGTTAGGGGGTTTTCTGAGCAAGGAAACATGCACATTATAAATGTTGAAGATGCCTACAGGAAGCATAGAATATTTCAGATTATTCAATTTTATAAACATAATTGTCTTTTTACTTTAACATACAATAACTGTGATAAAAGAATAAAATAACCGTGTTTTACCATTAAAAAAATCATGTGAAACTATACAATAATCACAATTATGCTTTACAATAATTGATGAGTTTATTTGCAATTGTTCTGATTTTTTTCCATAAATATATTAATTTGTTACAATAATCAAGGATATGCTTTAAAATAATTTGGGAAGAGCTTTACAATAATCAGATACATGAGAGCTTTAAAATAATCAGAGGTATGCTTTACAATAATTTGGCAAACGCTTTACAATAATCAGCTACATGAAAGCTTTAAAATAATTGCATTTGATCATTTGAATAAATTAATAATCATGTGAAAACTAATTTGTAACATTATATTAAACATAAAAAAACTGAAGGACTTCACCTTGGTGTTAATTGCTAGTCTGCATAAAATAATTCATGTTGAACTATATAATAACTATGTTTGTCTTTTAAAATAACTACACTGTAATGCAGGTTGCTCACAATAACGAATCAAAGGAAACAACATGTACGTGCAAGATGTTTGAGAGGAAAGGAATCCTTTGTAAACACATTATATGGATTATATCGGAAAAGGACGCAAAGCATACCGGAGCAAAGACATCGAAACTAGATGGACGAAGAAATCATATAGAAAGCCTTTGTATGGACTGGATGGAAAGTTATTGCAAGACTACGATCCCACTGATTTGAGAAAGTTGGAATTATCAAGGGTATGGTCAGAGTTTTATGCAACAACAAGTGTTCTTAACTCGATGCCTGAAAATCAAATAAAGGAGCTAAGTTTGATGCTTTTACAATTCCTAGAGAAAATAAATCCAACCAAAGAGAGCTTGACAAAGGATCAAGAACTGGAAATGCTCTTAGGTCATTCAAAGCAAAATCAAATATTCTTTGTTCTTCCACCAAAGATTGCAAAAAACAAAGGAAGCGGCATGAGAATGAAATCAAACAAGGATAAGGCAATTGAGAAGGCGAGCAAACCGAAGAGGCTATGTAATAACTGCAAACAAATGGGACACCATGACAAGAGAAACTGTCCAAATCCGTTTGTTGAGCATGCTTTGGAGGAAGAAGATGAAGAGGAAAATGAAATGGAGGATGAAGATGAAGAAGAAGAATGAAAAATGCATTACGCTTTAAAATAATCAAGATTACGTTTTAAAATAATCCATATTATGCTTTAAAATAACCGCAAGATTGCAAAATAATTGTGTTAGACTTTTTTACAAGTAATCAGGGGTATACTTTACAATAAGTGTGTTAGACGTTTACAATAATCAAAGTTATGCTTTACATTAATTGATGTTGAATTTTTTTGCAATTGTTCTGATTTTGTTCATTTAATAATACCTTGCGCTATTACAATAATCATGTGAAAACTATAGCATAATCACAATTATGCTTTAAAATAATTGATGTTGAGTTTATTTGCAATTGTTCTGATTTTTTTCCATAAATATATTAATTTGATAATGCTTTACACTAATTGATAATGTTTTACACTTGCCAATTTGTTACAATAATCAAGGATATGCTTTAAAATAATTTGGGAAGAGCTTTACAATAATCAGATACATGAGAGCTTTAAAATAACCAGAGGTATGCTTTACAATAATTGGGCAAACGCTTTACAATAATCAGCTACATGAAAGCTTTAAAATAATTGCATTTGATCATTTGAATAACTGAATAATCATGTGAAAACTATACAATAATCACAATTATGCTTTATAATAATTGATGCTGAGTTTATTTGCAATCGTTCTGATTTTTTTCCATAAATATATTAATTTGATAATGCTTTACTGTAATTGATAATGCTTTGCACTTGCCAATTTGTTACAATAATCAAAGATATGCTTTAAAAGAATTGGGGAGGAGTTTTACAATAATCAGATACATGAGAGCTTTAAAATAATCAGAGGTATGCTTTAAAATAATTGGGCAAACGCTTTACAATAATTAGCTACATGAAAGCTGATAGAATAATTGCATTTGATCATTTGAATAACTGTCTAGAGATATTACAATAACAGCTTAAAGGCATTACAAAAACACTAACTTGTTCAGCCAATCAATGACAGCTACATCAAATTTGTTCAGACAATCAATAACAGCTATCTAAACATTAGATTATCGAACAAATCCATCTAGAATTGTTTGCTAAATCCATCTATAATCAATCAATTGTTCAGACAATCAATAACAGCTATCTAAACATTAGATTATTGTACTACATTAACATAGTTATTGTTTTATGAAAACTCAGTTATTGTAATTGTAAAAAAAGATAGAATAATTGAACTTGTAGAATACAATTATTAGAATAATCACACAAACTTGTTTCTCATTGAGTTTGGAGAAAAATGAACATACTCATTTGCAAGATTGTAATCATCCAAGAAACAATAATCAACAACTTGTTTCTTCTTGCTTGGCATAGTGCGTGTATATCTGCTGTTAGCCCTCATAACTTTTGAAACAACAACAAGATTTTATATCCGCCTTGCCCACGATTTATTGAGCAGCCAAGACCATCAGAGTTCGGTCTACTACCTCGGCCTGATCTAATCATCCCAGCGCTCATAGGTGTACCAGGCATACTCTTTTTCCCAAGCCCCGGAGTACCTACACCATCATCCGATTCCTCTGCCATAACCATAACAGCTTCCAAAGCATCTACTTCAGCCCTTGCCGCTTCCAACTCAGCTAGCTTACGCTTCTCAAGCAAAATAGGCAGCAAAGGTGCCTTTGTCTTTGTAAAATCATCAACCAAATCCAACAATTGTTTCCTAATTTTGTTGATATTGGCTAAAACCAAGATGGCAGCTATCTCAGCTCTATATATGATCCTTTTCAATGCGTCATGCAACTCAGATTTGAACAACTTCCCAGCATAAAACATCATATGAATCATGACAAAAACACCACAATCCAAATTCTGGGACCCTTCCGATTTCCACCCAAAAGCCAGATTTACAAATTTGAAATTGCGGACCTCACTGCCTCTTTCAAAACCTTTCTCGACAAGATAACTACCAAATATTTCAACCTGGTTACATTTTTAAATCAAAAATCATCACTCAAGAACAAAAAAAATAACTAAAAGAAGTAGATGAAAACAAAAACTTATAATAAGGTACATACAATAGAGTTGGTAGCCAACACCCAGATACTATCTTCAAAATCATCATATACACGATTGTCAAGATAGTCCACAGTCTTCCCCACAAAACTAACGACAACACAGAAAAAATGATCTCCAAAATGAACAGAGATAAAAACCTGGCATGATAAAACAGGCGTACATAAACCTTTGTTGTTCTAAACGATAAAATAATCAACAGAAGAAAGGAAGAAGAGAAAGGATTGGAAAAATTACCAAATCGGCACCAATGTCAAGAGAACCTTCGTTGTTCTCAATGACAGTGTCCCAAACATTACAAATTTCCTTTCTGTATAAATCTTTCTCATCATCAGCAGCTTTGATAAGCTTAAACAAAGAAGCCTATGAAAAATATTACCACACGATAAGAGAAAATGAAGTATCACAATTGAAAAAACTTGGTTAACTGAATACAATAACTACTATTCTGCTTTACAATAACTATCACAATAATAACAGCTTTCATAATATAATAACTGAGTTTTCATAATACAATAACTATGTTATTGTAATACAATAACATTGTTATTGTAATACAATAATCGATTATTGTATTACAATAACAATGTTATTGTATTATGAAAACTCAGTTATTGTAACTTGTAAAAAAGATAGAATAATTGAACTTGTATAATACAATAACTGAAATACAGTATTAGAATAATCATAGAAACAATAAACAAGATTGAAGAATAGGAAAATTGAAGAATAGGAAAACTGTTTTAGCTGAATAAAATAACAGCTAATATACTTTACAATAATCAAGTAACTACAATAGAATAAATGTCATAACCATTGTAAATTTTCGATCTAAATATATAAAAAAAAATTCACATACCGAATGACTTGTACAAAAAAAACTTCTTGTTGGGGATAACCCTTTTCCAACCTTGACCAGCATGTCATTAAGTAAAAATGACCAGCAATCAATCACGTTCGATGTGATCATAGTCTTAGCAGACAGTGAAATAATGTCATCTCGAGTTAACATGTGATGAAAGGAAAACACAACCAAATCCTCCCTGCCACATGGAAACAAATTATATAGTAAAGACAAAAACCCAAAACAACAATAAAAGCTTTTAAAAAGTAGATATAATAGCAAAAAAAGAAAAAAAAAGAGAGGGAACAAAAAACATATAATGCTTACCCAATTCGTAGGTCATGATCGTGCAGAAAACAGTAATCAAGTACCGTCTTCCTCCGCATTAAAATAGGAGCAAAAAGCTCCTTGTACTTGCACAAAAAACCAGAAACTACAACTGCATCAGGATTGGGTGATTCACAATTTAAATCACACCCTATACCACAATTCCCAAAAAACGTATGCTTAGGCATAACGTCTGAATGCAGCAGGTAAGCACTTATAACCGAATTATCTTGAATTCTATCCCCAACAACAGCCTCGTTGACAACTTTGTTAACAACGTCATCCACATTACTCAAGTCCACAGCTTCATTCTCAACATCAATATTATCAATGCCGTCATTAGTTGGCACCTCCTTATTCGGTTTCTCAACCGCTACATCAGGAACCTTATTTTTACCTTTCTCCCGAGAATAAACCACCTTATATTTTTCTGGATCAAACGCTAAACCCCCATTCCTTTCATCTTTTCTCTTTTCATGCTCCCCCTTTTCATGCTTCCCCTTTTCATGCTCCTTGCAAAAACTTTCATACAACGGCAGTTTACTTCCCGCCTGTTTCATTTCCTCAGCTTTTTCACAAATAAAATTGAAATATTTAGTGAACAAAGAATCATCGTCACTAATGAAAGCAGGAGTCGAAGAAACTGAAGTGGCTGTCGAAGAATCTTCAACTGTTGAAGAACCACACTCCTTTCCCATCGCTTCCTTCCGTTGCGTGTACAAATGGAGAAATATCTCAACATCCCTCTTCATCATCAAAAGATGTGCTTGGGAAACCTAAGAAAAAGAAAAAAAAAAAGAAAAAAAGAATAATTATACTAAGTCTTTACAATAATTATACTAAGTCTTTACAATAATTATCCTAAGTCTTTACAATAATTTACAATAACTGAAAAAATAACTGCTACAAAACTTTAAAATAACTACACTACACCTTTACAGTAACTACACAAAAATGATTGAAAGAATGATTGGAACTTACATCAGCGGCCTTTGCTCGAATAACATCATCAGTATCAAAACAGTTAGGCAGTTCCAGATACTTTTTCCCAGGTTCAGGTTTATCAACGACTGCACACACCTCAGCAGCTTTTGCTTCTCTTAAGCGTTTGCAGACAGGATACACATCATTGACATATTCCCCATTCCCTAGTGAACCATAATTGAGCCTTGAAATACCCCTACTAACAAAAGACTTCTCATCCCAGTGCTTGATAAGAGGAGTCTCAGAAGACTTTGTCTCTTCCTTATAACGCATACGATGGAAGTATGCCACCATAACAACAAGTATGCAACCACGCATAGTAGAGGACCCAGTTCTACACCGGTCAACACCTTCAACTAATTTATCAAACACATACCCACACCAATCCAAATGGTGGATACGTGAAACATCTTGCACCGCTTTAAGAATTGTAAAGTCAATTCCATAATTTGAAGGGGGAGCAAGGACAATGGACATAGCATAAAGCACAAACTTGACCTCGAAATTCATCTCCCCCATCATCCCCAAATCAGTAATTGCATTATAAACAAGCAGGATAGTAACATAATTTGTCCCTTCTACTTTAAACTTCTTCCGGAACTCAGCTTTCAACGTTTCTTGTGAAGACAATACACTATGTCCAGTGTAAACAACCTCAACCTTATCACCACCATTTGGCAATCCAAAAACATCATACACATCATCTTTTGAAAGAAAAAATTTGACATCTCTTGCTTTAAAAATATGAGCAGTAGCATTAAAGTGTTTTACAAACAATGGTATAACACCTAATGGTATACTGTTCATTTTAAAATCAAGCAAACCACCAAATCCGATCTCAATGACATGACTTTTTATTTGATTTGGACCAAGTTGTTTTACCAGATTAACCAAACCATTAGGACGATAAATGACTCACTTTAATGTTTGCAGCACTGAAAATGGAAAATCAAGCAAAAAATAAAAAGAGTAACACATCAAATAAAGAGAAACTCATAACAAGGGGGCAGCACACATATACTCACATGTTCAATCTTGAAGTTCCAAGAACCTTACTGAGCTTCTTTTTTGGAAAATTTACTTTTGAGCGTTTCAAATCATCTTTATTACCATCTTCAGGCTCCCTGCTACGTTTAGGACCCATATGTTTGTATCACTGAGCAACAGAATACAAAATTATCCGAATAAACACAAAAAAAATGACAACAACTAATACAATAACTGAGTTTTAATAATACAATAATCAGCATACAGCAATACAATAACTGGACTTGACTAAAATGATAACTAAATAATACTACGTATAGAATAACTAAATTACTATATTACAATAACTATCACAATACATTACAATAACAACATCAATATATTACAATAACAAACTATTCAGATTAAAATAACTGGACTTGACTAAAAGCTGACTTTTAAACACTAACCAAAGATCAATATCTAAAATAATACTCATTACAATAACAGATTTTCTAAATTACACTAACTAGCACAAATACATTACAATAACAACATCAATATATTACAATAACACAAATAATTACAAACAAACACACATTATGTTCATTAGAAAGTACATGAATTCAAAACAAAAAAGAAAAGCCTCAAGAAAAGATACAAAAATGAAAAAATGAATTACAAAACCCTAAATTATGCGGAAAAATTGAAAAAATTTAATTTAACAACAAAAACAAAACAAATTAAACTATATACTAAACAAAATGAAGAATAAACACAGAAAACAAAAGAAAATCAAGTAGAAAACAAGAAGAGGAACCGAAAATGGAGTAGAAAATCAGCGGAAAAATTTTGAAGGACGAACAAAATTGAGTTCATTGATTACCTATTGAGAGAAACCGAAAATGGAGTAGAAGGGCGAACAAATTGAGCACAATAACTGAAGTTCAATTGACGAGAACCACGAACGAAAATAGAGAACACCAGAAACTGACGAGAAATGGAGAAACTGACGAACGAAAAATATGAGAGAGAGAGAGAGAAAGAGAGAGAGATAGAGAAATTGACTGAAAAAAGTGGGAAAAAAAGAAGTTCAAGTGTCAAAATTTGCTTTATATATGAGATGTAAGATTAAATCTCAGCCACATATCTTATGTTAGATGAATGGTCCAGATTTAGAGGGGTAACTCACCAAAAGTACCCTAACTCATTTGATCCTATATATATATATATATATATATATATATATATATATATATATATATATATATATATATATATATATATATATATATATATATATATATATAGAGTCGGGATCCGGTGAGAACTCCTAAATATTTGAGGATTGAGGATTAAAGTGAGCCGTCATCTAGCTTTAACTAATCAACAATACAAACATACGCGGGATTAAAAAAACATATCTGAACTCTCACCTCCTTACTTTTTTCTCTCATTGCTGCAAAATTTCAAGAGATTAAAACTTCAAAATTTTTAAAAACCATTTAATTTCAACATCAAGAACATCAATTAAAAGATGAAGAAATTGAGTTTGACGCAATTCATCTTTTAGGTCAATATTGAAAATTTGAAACAGGTATAATTGGATCTCATCTGTCCATTTTGTCAATTTAAATTTATGATATTGCGTTTGTTCTTCAATATTCATGATTAATTCGTTTATTAATTTCCTTATTTCATTTAATTAGTATCCTGTTTTTAAATTAGGATTTGATTTTGCAAAATCTGAATTCATCGCCATTCTATTACGATTTTTAGTTCAATTTTGTAAGATTTTTTAGTTTAACTGTTTATGGTAGAGTTTAAGATGGATTTAAGACTACAATTGATGTAAAACAATTCAGGAGGGTCATATGAGACGAACTCCTTACCCTATATTCTGTCTAGAAAATAGGCTAATCATTATCTTCACCCTCATTATCTTCTGATGATGGTGAGTATGAAGATGTTGATGATTACGACGGTTTCAGAATGTCGTTTGATAGAGGAAAGTATGGCGATTCTGTGTTGAACCTTGTTGAGAATGTTACACAGTGGAAGGATATTAAAGTTAGGTCAAGGGTAATGTCGAAAGATGAACCGAAGAAAAACTGTAATTCAGTCTAAGATTTCAGCTTTCCTGTTAAAAAGGAGACATTGTAGGGTAAGAAGGAGATAGCAGTCGATACGAGTCTTTCGACGTGGCTGGTGGGGTCAGAACAGGAGGATCTCGGATAAGTAATGAAGAGAAATAGTTCGGCCAGTTGGGAATTCTCAGTGAGACAGGAATAAACCAATTACACCTTACAAGTTTGAGGATAAGCCTATTTTGGGAGCTTTGACTGTGGAGGAAATCAGGCAGATGCCGGCTTCTTCAACACCAAGAAAGTCACCTGGTCGCAGTCCGGATGACATGCCTATCACTGGTAGTGTTGGAAGCTACTGGAGTCGTACTCGCCAGACTACTGATTCAAGAGGGTCAAGTATAAAAAGCACCAAAAGCAGATATACAGAGGTTAGTATTACATCCTCACTTATTACCAACAATTTAGACGACCTAGCAAGCGAGTCATTCAGATCATTTAAATTGTGCTGTCATTGAGTCAATTTGGGTATGGGTCAGTTTGAACTCTAGTGGTTTTAAAGTCAGTAGAGACATTATGGTCATAAGTCATTCAGATCATTTCACAAGTGCTTTAAATGAGAATTTAATTTTGTGATACTATGAAACAATATCAGAATCATTAAAATAAAATATCACAAGTCCTTAGGAAAAATATCACAATTTTGTTATTAATGTGTTAAACTTACTACTGACATTATGTTTTTGTTCGTTCTTTTCTTTTTTATTTTTGCAGATTTCTTCATTTGCGGATGTTGATTAAGAGCTTGTGTGCATGCTGAGAAAGTCTATATTACATCATCAACTTAGAAAAATCGTCTTTTTTTACTCATTTTACTCACATAGACAAATTCTTTTATGCTTTGATGTAATTCCAAATGGCAACAATTTTGTATTCTTTCTCCATTTTTGGTTAACAATAACGTAAAACCTCGGAGTCAATAATATAGTGTTACCAAGATTTGCCTTTTGCATTTTACAATATCACACAGTATTGTAAACACTATCATCACATCACGCTTAATTGTAGACAATACTCCTTGTGTGATATTGTTATACAATATCACATGTATGTACTTATAAACAATATCACTCTGTATACAAAACAATATCACGGTTAAAAGTATTTTGAAAGGAGTCTCCAATTTTGTGCTACTGTGAAATAATATCACAACCAGGTAAATAAAATACCACAAGTCATTAGAAACAATATCACACTATATACAAAACAATATCATCACATCACGCTTAATTGTAGACAATACCTCTTGTGTGATATTGTTATAGAATATCACATGTTTTTATAAACAATATCACTCTGTATACAAAACAATGTCACGGTTAAAAGTATTGTAAAAGGAGTCTCCAGTTTTAGGAACAATATCATATTGTATATAAAACAATATCACAATATATACAAAACAATATTGAAGTAAAATGGATTTTTAAATCCCTATCCACTTTTGTTATAAGAGTAACAATATCTCAACCATTAAAATAAAATATCACATGATATTTGGAAAAATATCACACTTTACAAAGAATTATATCAGAGCCAAAAGAAATTGTTTAGCCATAACTACCTTTGTAATCTCGAGATACAATATCAACTACACCATAAATAATTAAGTAACGAATGAAATAAGTTCTACCAGCATTACATCTATGTACTTCCAATTACAATTTTTTGTCCAACATATCTAGTTGTCGTTCTAATTACTTCTTCTACCTCTACCTCTATTCTTAAGAGTTGCAACGGTCTTGTATCGTAGTGGCCTTATTTCGATCTAATGTCCATGATCTTCAGCATCTTCTCCGCAATTAGGTCCTCTGTACATCAAATGCATAGTAAATAACCACGACATCATAAATGACATTAAAAGAAACTACATACCAACAACATTAATAACGCATTTCCATTTTCACATTTGTGGAGGAAAGATCTTGAACTTAGCATAATATTTTCCACAAATTAAAGATCGGAATTTGATTCATTCAGATAACCACGAGTAAAAGGAGTAGTTAATCTCTTGACTTTGTACGTAGATACAGCTTTATCAAGCAACATTTTAATTAATTGAGTTTATTGAGCTTTCAAATTATATTACGAATAAATTCTACAACTATCCCCTACTTTGACACGAATCATGTGAAACTTGTCATTTAGACTGGAACTTGTCACGTCATTTTTGAAGCATGCAGTAAAACTATATCACGTATTGTGTAAAACAATATCACACATTCTGCTGAACAATATCAGATATTCTGCAAAATAATATCACACAATTTGCTAAACAATATAAACTTTTGCTAAACCTGAGAAATCATACGACAACTATCATCTTGTGCAAGAATATGAATATAACATCTTAATGTTAAGGCAAAAAAAATCGAAAAACATCAAATAAAGCTGAAAATAAGAATTAAAATACGCATAAAATTTAAATTAGGTACGAAAATTATAAGATGACTACTAATTGGTAATAGATGTACGAAAAAGAAAATAACATGTGATTGAAAGTTGAAATTACTAAATAAAGAGAACATAAAACTGAAATTAAGAAGAATAACGTACCTGACATCGGATAATGATTGAAATAGACTAATAAGTGATGAGAAAAAGAGATATGATCTGAGATTGAGCTGAAAACCTAGAAATAATTAAAGAAGCAAACGTAGCAAATTTAGCGAAATAAAGGTGAAAATAAGAATAAAGCAACATAAAAATGAAAATTGAAACAGAAAATTTGAAGAAACGCGGTAAGATCTGTACAAATCCCAAATATATGTAGGGTAAAACGAAAAAACATTTGAATTAAAGCGAAAAATTACAAATTAAAGAGAACATAAGCTGAAAATTAACAACAATAACATACCTGACAACGCAAATTATGATTGAAGATGAGATCGAGCTGATAATTGATCAAAAAACTAAAAATCACGAAGAGAAGAACAAGGCTTTAATGGAAGAACAAGTTAGAGAATGAAGAAAGATGGTATAGAGAGAGAGAGAGAGAGAGAGAGAGAGAGAGAGAGAGAGAGAGAGAGAGAGAGAGAGAGAGAGAGAGAGAGAGAGAGAGAGAGAGAGATATAAAAAAAAAATTAGATGAGAATGATTATTTTGCCTGAGAAAAGAGTTTATATAGCTGAAAGCTGAAATGACATCTTTACCCTTAATGAGCTTCGTTGAATATAGGACGTTAGATGACTTAGATCTAATGTATGGTATTAATCCTCAATCCTCAAATATATGAGCCATACTCACATGATCCCATTCCTATATATATATATATATATATATATATATATATATATATATATATATATATATATATATATATATATATATATATATATATATATATATATATATAAAATAGCACATTATTCTACTCCCACCTACGCATATTCAGATTCAACATTTGATATATGATTACACTACATTAGGCATCCATTTAGCAATATAGTTACCACGTATTACTCAAGTTTGCTCAAAGTTTCAAACATGCCCCAACAATTCGTCGACAGAGATTTAACATACTCTGCCATGCCACAAGAGTACTTAACAATATTCATTCATTACATTCCACTGCATTACATGACAACTTATACTAATTAGAACGCATATAAAGACTCACAACTCATTATCACCATAACATTATTCAATACTCGTATACAACTCCTAGCACATGCACCATTTTTATCACATCCACATACACACTTCCAACGATTAACAGCCCTTCACATTTCACCATTAATATTTACACACTCTTAGACATTATCATAGACTCCATCACAGTTATTTCTAACCTATTTATCATACACATCTATGCACACAATTCCCGACTCGATATCCCATGCTCGGTGGCTGGCTTAAGCTTATTGGGGCCATGATTTGAAATGAGGGCGCCTTCTCAACCAAAATCAAGCATCTGCCGGGGCTTCCACCATACGTACACTAGGTTCATTTTATTAGACTCACTACGTTCATTGGGCTCATTAGTTACAGGTTCCAAAATTGTCGCTCTGATAACACTTTGTAACACCCTCATCTGTCAAGGAGCCTTAACAAGACCTTCCCCAGGAGATAAGGACATTACCACCTCGGTTTCCCGATGGACAGTAATAATCAAGTGTCGATAAAAGAATATTTACATTAAATAACAAGTGATATAAACAAAATCTCGTCTCTTACTTTCTCTAATTATCAGGTAAATCTTGCCGTCACTGTTTGTTTCATCGTCATTATTTTCTTTTTCTAATTATTTCATTTGCATGTATGTATTTTTATCGACCATTATGTTATTTCTTTAAGTATTATTCGCTTAATTAGCTAGTAAAACAAATTAAATAATCTAAAATAAAGAAGCAGCAACATGATAGAGAGGAATGCATGATAAACATAACTAATATATATATATATATATATATATATATATATATATATATATATATATATATATATATATAAATACATAAATTAAAAAAAAATAAATTACATTAATAAAAATGCAATTCTTATATTTTCATAGAGAGTCTTATTCTCTTCTATTATATCGGTCCTCTCCTCCTTGGCTATTTGGAGGTTCCGTTCAGCATTTGCTATATCGTCATATAGCTGCAACTGCTGCTGCTCTGTCAAGCCATCTTTTTTGGCGTCCTTCAGTACGGATCGAGCATCCACAAGGTAGCTCCTGAAACGTTCCTCAATGTGGAGCAATCGACGGATAAAACTGTTGTTGTTCTCGATCATAGTAAGAGTCTTAAGGATGAAATCATTCATTTTGTTGATGGAGTTTGGAGTTTGTTTGAAAGATTAAGTAGGGTTTATTTGGAGTTTGTTTTAGCAGTTAGGGTTTGGAGATGTATAGTGAGATAATGGAATGTTAGTTGAGATAATGCATGTATTTATACTAAGCAATGTGTGGTTTGAGTTGTTTTTTAATTAATATATATGTTAGGAAGTTGTGCCATAATCATCATCATATCTCTCTCTGCTGCTTCAAATCTTATTACAAACCCTTCTCATTCCATATTGTCCGTTCATATGCACAGGGATGGCAGTAATAATGCATGCACCAGAATTATAACGGGCCGTAATTATGCATGCATCTAGTAATAATTAATTTAATTTTTTTTATTTTTTAAAAACAAACAACAACGGTTATTTATAAACAACCCGTTGTCTTTAGTTATAACAACGGTTTTGTATATTACAACCCGTTGTTATAACTTTCCCCCCAAAATTGAGTCACACTTTCCACAACGGGTTTTTATATTTAAAACCGTTGTTAATAGTTTTAACAACGGGTTCCTTGAGAAAACCAACGGTTGTTAAAACCTTTTACAACGGACACTTTAACAACGTCCGCTTTTTTATATAACAACGGTTTTTAACCGTTGTTATAGCCTGTATTTGTAGTAGTGAACTCGTGACCACTATCAACTTGTAGATACCTCATTTCTGCACCTCCCGCAAACCACCCGGTGATGATTGGGCAGCATCTTTGGTACGCGGAACGATTTGTGACAGTTCGTAAGTTTATCGTCAAGTGATTGCTCAAACATTAATGTCTACCTCTTAGTTGTCATCTACGTGCCGGCACGGTCGTTTTGACAGTAATTAGAGTACATTTGGAGTCCGGGCCTAAAACCGTCTTCATTTTCTGACAACCGTCAAATCCCGAGTCAGAATGTTCTGGAATTTTTCGGATATTTCTATTCCATATTTTATAAATATTTCATGATCTTTATTCTTTGGTAAACAAATTTCCCGTAATATTCACATAAAATATTAAGGAAAACCGAATTATCTCTTTATTCCATAAATTAAACGCGGAAATCTTTCTTTCGCAGGAGGAAACCACTTGGGAACAGACGCAGCAGGTGCTGCGCCTCTTCCAAGAGACGCAGTGCCTGCTGCGCCTCTTCCCAGGTCCTTTTCTGCGTAATTTTCGTATCTTTTTTACATCTTTCCGAGATTCACTTCCAAAGACTCTCCGAAAACCCTATTCCTTCGTGTGATTAGTATAAATAGGAGCCTTCGCTCCTCATATTTCTCACGCGAGTGTCCGCCCTTCTCTTCTCCCTTTGCATTCTAGACCTTTGTTCTTACTTTTTGGCGTCTA